>NC_081250.1:95214282-95394282 GCF_030490865.1 Poecile atricapillus | reverse complement strand
TGCCAGTGACCTGGCCATCACAGTCAGGAAATTCAGACTATCGGGGTTTTCATGTCGATCTTTGGCAGCATTTTGCCTTGAATGTTGTAAGAACTGTGTTTGCTGTTTGTACTCCGAGATGAAACTTTCTCTTGCAAACCTGTTCATGTGAGAAGGGCTGGAAAATTTGATGCGTTTCGCAGTGATTCTCAGCTATGTCAGAGTGCAAGGATGTATTCTGGGATGGCAAAATCACAAAGCCTTAAGCAAGCATTAAAGGGGCGGGCAGGAAGATAATTCAGCAGGAAAATAGGGAGTTGAACAGGAAAGCCTTTTGAGTAAGTAATTAGTAATAAAATCCTTTTTTTTTTTTTTTTTTTTTTTTTTTCCCTCACTTAAACACCTTGAGCTTTTCCCATGTTCTTTAAAAATGAATAAAAAGTTAGTGCTGATGGCGACTGGGGTGTTTGCTGTCTGTAACCATATGCTTGCCTTTTAATCACCGAACTTTTGTTTTGTACTTCACTATTAGTTAGTGATGCAAATGGAGGCTGAAATCCATGTGCCTGCTGAAGTCACTTCTCTAGGAGCCCCAGGCACCCTGGGCCTACAGTCTTTGTCATCCTGATCTTTGGTGCTCTCAATAATGCAGCAAGCCTTTTCTCCACCAAAGCGTCACCTGTCTAGGTGAGTCGTGCCATCCCCTATCTGAAGTGACAGCCATCTTTGAGTACCAGCATCTTAACTGACTTCTCTTTCATCATCCATGTTAGAGAAATAACATTTTCGACAAGGTGTTGGGTTTTTCCCCCCCTTTTCTTTATTCTTTCCCCAGCCCCCCTTCGCCCCTTAGTTAGAGCACCTGATCAAAAAATTATTTCTGACAAAGATTTCCTGCTCCAAATTAAATGAGCTCAAGGAGACGGAGCATTTTCACACAGAAAGAAAGGGAAACATTGATGTTGGAAGTTAATGAATCTGGGAGGAGAGAGAACATTATTGAGACTGGATAATATGATCTAACAGCTTTCCTTCTTCTTATCCTTCCCGTAAAGAATGTATGGAAGTCAGTTATGTGGCATGATTCTAACATCTGTCCTACCCCATAATGGTAATTTGTATAAGTAATGGAAACAGGTTAAATACTTCCATTCTAATGTTGCCAGCAGGGATGAAAATGAACATTTCAATGAAATAATCTCGACAGAGCAGGGAGAGGAGGGGTGGATGGACTGATTCATCTCCAGCTCTCTTTGGTGATCCGAGCACTAATGAGAACGCTTGAATGTATAGTTTATCAGATAGAAGGGGAAGAGCAAGTAAATTTCTCAGATTAGAATCACTGTGAAAATATACCCACATGCAAGCTGCTTCGTTCTCCAATTGCCAGCATTGGCTAATAATTTGCAGCATTCATTTTAAGGGGATAGAGGAGAGAAGAGAAAGAGGTGAAGAATCTTTTTGTTGGCTTTTAATGGGATGCCTTTAAGGGTTATCATTCAACCTGCTAGAAGCACGGAGGTTGTTCTTGTTACAGTACCTTATCTACTTTTCAGACCCACTGCATTGGAATTAGAGGGTAGGCAGTTCTAGTGTTTTGCCCCCCATTTTGCTGCAATTAGAAATGAAAGACACAAACCTCTGTAGTAAGGTTATCAGGTTGTCTCATTCTCTGCTGCTCCTTAGCCGTTGTCATAACTAAGCCATATTTTTCCACTATAGTGACATCGTAATACAGACACACACACACACACACTACAGATTTGTAGTGCCTGTGCCAGAATTTTGTATGAACATTTGTATATACTATTACAGAAGATTCGCAAATCTTCCAGCAGGCATGTTAAACTCTCACAATGTGAGATTTTGGATTCTTCTGTAAAACTCTCATGACTCTGTATTCTGGAAATGTGTCTGTAAATGATTTGGTTTTTTTCATCTGCCTCTTGTTTTTCTGTAATGAAGGAGAAGTGTGGCTATAGATTTCTTTTCTATCTGTGCTTTTTTTTCCTACGATATGAAACGTGTTCTTGTGTGCAGTGGAAATCACCCCCAGCCCGGAGTGCAGTTTGTGCAAGGTGACAGTGTGGGCTGTGAAAACTTCTGCAGCTGCTGTCTCCTGTTGGCTGGGTAAATATTAGAAGCTGTGGCAATACATCTGTTGAAGAATGGTGAACACTCACATTGTGCCACTATTGTTTAGTCACAGAGTAGGCCCTGATTTAGTGAAGAATTTTAGACCTAAACTTATCCCTATTTGTCAAACCTGTGAAATAGGTATTTCAGTGAAAATTATTTCAGTATTCAATTCCTTTACTGAACTGTGACCTTCACTGCTTAGGTGTTTCTTCTGAATAAAATTATTTGTTTGGAAGATTTAAAATTGCGTCTTGAAGAGCTTACTGCATTTAATTTTGTAGAATACTAAAACCAAATACAATTATTACTTTTGCTGCTTTTCAAAATAATTTATTCAATGTTGAATCCCTTTTTGAATGGAAAAGAATACCTCCATAGAGACAGATTCCTTGAAAAGCATAGTTCCAAGGTTGTGGAAAGGTTTTATGTGAGAATATTTGTATTTTTAACCACATCCTTACATTTCAGATCTCTGTCTGCTTTTTCAAACAATGGATGTGTATTTATAGTGTAAATATTCTCACTGAAGCAAACACAATGTGCTGTGCTCACATGTACAATATATAGCATCTCATGTCCACTTAGATTAGAATGCACAGCTTTTAACACTGCTCAAAGATGACAGTATATCTATGGGGAAGCATTGGCATCCAGAAGGCACATTTTACAGGCAAAAAAATAATAGCAAGACTTAATAGGAAGAAAAGAAATACAAAATGCTCCCCCTAATTTTTAGTTGTCTGGAATTTGAAGGTTTTTCCCTCTTTCACACTTTGTATTTGCCTCAGTCTTTCCAGACACAAATGAGAAGGAAGAAAAAAGCTGACGCTAGGTTCTGTAATTTCTTCTGCTTTGACTATAGTTATTGTTGAGGAGGGTCATTGCTTATATCTGCTCTTAATATTTTTGTGTGGTTTTGGGACATGTAAGCCAACAGTATCTTTGCTGATGCAGGAATGTCTGGAGAAGATTGCTGAGAGTTGCTCAGTCACAGAAAGATATGTTGTCTGAAATCTGTCGGTCTAGTTTTTATAATTTAGAATCTGAACATCTCATGCTTTTATTTAAGGTACAATATATTACTTCTCTCTGCAAGTAATTATAATAGGAACATTTTTGCTGTGTTTAAAATACTGAATTTTGTTTATTTGTCAAATTTCTGTGAGAATTTTAGTAAAATGTACATGTTTTTAGACATTAACATTCTTCCTTTTGTTTGCTTCTGTGTTAGCTCTTTCAGAAACCTTTTCAGTTAGAGAATTGCACTGACCTTGCAAAATACCATATGTTGAGTGTGCTGCTATTCATCTCATAAGCATTAGTAGTCTTGAATGAACAGGTATTGTCTGTATCCTATGATAACCAGAAGAGTTAAATAGACTATTTTTTCATTGCAGTGATAGAAATTAACCATTACAGATAAATTACTCTCTTTTTTGTTAAGAAGCATTATTTCTTTGTGACTTTAGATACATGTACAGACATGTGGATGTGCACATCATACAAATTCAGGGTTTTCTTAGAGCTGGCTTAAATTATGAAATCATAGAGAATCGTAGTTCTGGCCATTTATACATTCTTAACCCTTATATTGCCGTATATGTTGGTAAGGGAGTGAACTCAATCGTGTAGTAGTCTCAGCAAAACCGGAGAGTAGGAAAGGTAAGTAAAAGATGGGTATTTCACCCTGACACTGTTTCTTTGCTTTGGCAGTTTAACAGGGACCTTACATGTAGTTTTAATGTTTCTTGTATGGTTTAACTCCTTTTTAATTTTATGATACAGTGCAAAAGTATGAGAATAGAGAAAATAGCATCATAAGTAAATATAAAGAAAAATAAAAGACGTGGCAGTGGATCATTAGAGTTTCTACTTAAGATATATAGATTGTTATATATAGCAATTAAAAAATAAGTATTTATGCAATTTAGAATTAAGTAAAGAGATTAAGCAAATAATTCATATGGATCCATACAAAATGTTGTATCAACTGTAGGAACATTCAGCATCTTACAACAGTTTTTTTCACCTAGTTATTAAAAATATTGGGATGTGGAAATTAGAGAAAAGTGGCATAGTTGCTCTGTGGTTAGTGAGAAGAAAGCTGTTCATAAAAGCTCAAAATATCTGTCCTCTCTGTTTTTAGCTTTTACTTGCTTTGGTTTTGTTTTTTTTTTTAATAAAAGTGCCAGATTGTAACTGCCCATTGTTGTGAATTTTAGGTCTCAGAGGGGTTTATTTTTTACTTAAAATAATTTCAAAATTAAAACCCATATTCTTCTTTAACTGTTCTTCACTTTTCTGAAATTTAAAAATATATTGTCTTTGGCCATTAGAGATTTCTGCAAACAGTTATGTTGAATGAGAGAGCTAAGAGATCCTAGACTGCAGCTGTGGGAGTGAGTTCTACATGTGCACCTAGAGTTCAGAACTGCAGCAGTCCTACCATGCTCAAATATCTACAGAGTATTCCAACAGCAGCATTGCTGCAAGACAGGGAAGCTGGCTGCCTTCCGAATTCTCTTACTACTTCTGCATTCTAGTCTTCATTTCATGGACAAAATGCTTGTTGGAGAATAATTTCATCTGGTTTTACAATGCTTTTCTGGCACCTTCCTGGCCTTTGACTCCAGGATTATTTCTGGATTTTATTTATTGTGCTTGGTACTCACCTGTCTTTTTAAACATATTAGAAAACACTTCAGGCTGATTTATCTATTTGGGCCCTGATTAGAACTTTTTTAAAAACTAAAAGGTCAAGTTATCATCTGAAAATATTGGCATTTAAGGGACAGGTGAAAAATGCAATGGGCATCTTAAGGTTCAGTACAACCCCAGTACTAGATGGAGTATTTTCCTACTTCATCTTAAAAGATCAGGCTGAAGCAGTTAGGGGCTGCATTAAGACTGAATTGCAAAGGTGAATACATAATGCAGTACTGACCATAATGTGTTTCAAAGAGTATTCATGTTACAATGAAAGAAGATTCTTTTTATTTTTTCAGAAAAGACATTTCAGAATATGTCTGAAAAAAGAAGCTCGTCTTGTACTTATGCTCCCCCCAGCTGTAGAAGACCTCAGCTTTGTTAAAATGATAATACATATTTTCTTCATACCACACAGGAGCAGAAGTGCCTCTTTTCTGGCTTTCTTTCAGTATTGTACCATGAAAGGACACAGGACACATTTCAGCATCACTTGCTGCAGAGTTCACCTGACAAGGAGGCACTTTTTTATTCAGTTACTGAAAATTGTTCATAATCCATATTTTCTACCTTGACACTCTTATAAAATGATCTACATTCCATTAGCATTGTGATTTTTTTAAGCTTCTTTTACAAAACTGGAGAGAGATATGTACAACTACGTTTTCTGCTTTGCAATGAAAGTGTACATTTATCAGTTAGGTACATGTAAGTCACTTCTGTGAATTGAGCCCTTGGAGTAAATGTGTTTTGATGTAATGGCCATCTGCTCATGAATATCACATTTGCTAGTTTAACAAATGGTTTGATATAGATAAACACATAGTTTGGTGAGATCATATAGTTTCACAGATAGCAATGCAATAGCAAAGTTTTATATTTTCCATAAGCCAATAAGCAAGGTGCAGCGGAGATACCAAGGTTTTTGTTTGTTGCTTTAAGAAATTAATCTCTAGCATTTACTTCTAATTTCTGACTGGTTTTTTTTCCAAAATGGTAAATGTAGGACTCACATCAGATCGTAACCAGAGGCAAACTAGATCCTACCCATTTCAGAAAGCAATCAGTCTTGCTTCTCTTTTCACCTTTCAAAAATGAAAGCTATTCTGCTCTCAGATGGATGCAGTACAGCCAGACACCAGGAGACCCTGAGAACAGCTGACCTGACACCCTTGCCCTGTATGGCTTCATTAGAGTCAGGTATCAGTGACACAGAAATGGCCCCTGAAGCTGTAGCTAAAGCCAGTTTGCAAGAAAAGACAGAACTGACAAGATAGAGTTGGTCAAGTCAGTGATTCTGAGTGTCATGGTCTGAGGGATGCAGGTCAGTTGCAACGCGTTACACATACATATGTAGTGTAGTAAATATAACTCAGTGCCCGGCCATTTTTTAGGTTGATAAAAACTAGTTTAGTAGACTCTTTGTTTGATTTTAGTTTTGATATTATGCTATTTACTGTGATCTGGGCACATATTTTACAGCTGAAGTCAAAGTTTATTCTTCAGTATCACTGATATCCAACTGTAACCATGACAGAGTATGTGGATTTATAGGAAGAGTGTGTGAGTGATGGTGAGTTTGTGTTTTGGATGTATCTTCAAAATTCATCTTCCTGGTTAGTGTTTTTAGTGCAGGAGAGCCGTGTAAAATGTGCGTGTTCAATAACACTGTCTTGTTTCCCCCCATCTCCCCTCCTGTATTTTAGCATATGTTCCTGAGGAAGAATTGAAAGCAGCAGAAATAGATGAAGACAGCGTGGAAGATGACGGGCTGTCTCTGGACATCCAGGAGAATGAGTATTTGTGCAATGAAGAAGCGGAGATCAAAGAGGCTCAAAGCTACCAGAACTCCCCAGTCAGCACTGCAACTAATCAGGATGCAGGCTATGGTTCGCCGTTTAGTGAAAACAGCGATCAGCTGGCCCATTTCAAAAGCACTTCCTCTAAAGAAGAGAAAGAGGATCCTCAGTGCACAGACAATGTTTCCTATCCACAGGACAGCTTGGCACAAATAAAAGCTGTGTATGCAAATTTGCTTTCAGAGACTTGCTGGTCCAGTTTAGCTTTGGACTTAAAGAAATCCAATCCAACCACCAGCAACAACGGAATCAGCCAGAACGAAAACACGGCCAGTACTGAGGCCAATGCCAATTCCCAGAGTACTTGTACTACCAGTACTAACACTAGTACCAGTACAACCACCAGTAGTACTAGTAACAGTAACAGTAACAGTGGTGGCTCAGGTTACGACTGGCACCAGGCTGCGTTAGCTAAAACTCTGCAGCAGACCTCATCGTATGGACTTCTCCCAGAGCCGAGTCTCTTCAGCACAGTACAGCTTTACCGGCAAAACAATAAACTCTATGGGTCTGTGTTCACCGGTGCCAGCAAGTTCCGATGCAAAGACTGCAGTGCAGCCTATGACACGCTGGTGGAGCTAACAGTGCACATGAATGAAACTGGACATTACCGTGATGACAACAGAGATAAAGAAGCTGATAAGACCAAGCGGTGGTCAAAGCCTAGGAAACGATCACTCATGGAGATGGAAGGCAAAGAGGATGCCCAGAAAGTGCTGAAGTGCATGTACTGTGGGCATTCATTTGAGTCTTTGCAAGACCTCAGTGTCCATATGATAAAAACAAAGCATTACCAGAAAGTGCCTCTGAAGGAGCCAGTACCAGCCATCACCAAATTGGTCCCTTCTACCAAAAAGCGAGCACTTCAGGACTTGGCTTCACCTTGTTCACCTGAGCCAACAGGGATCACGGCAGAAGCTTCACTGGGTGAGTCTGCAAAGGATCAGAAAACTGCCAATCCCTACGTGACTCCGAACAACCGCTATGGCTATCAAAATGGTGCTAGTTACACTTGGCAGTTTGAGGCACGCAAAGCCCAAATACTGAAATGCATGGAATGTGGCAGTTCCCATGACACTTTGCAGCAGCTCACTGCTCACATGATGGTCACTGGTCATTTCTTGAAGGTGACCAATTCTGCTTCCAAAAAAGGCAAACAGCTAGTGTTGGACCCAGTGGTGGAGGAGAAAATACAGTCTATACCTCTTCCACCCACCACCCACACAAGGCTACCAGCCTCCAACATTAAAAAGCAGCCCGATTCCCCAGCAGGCTCCACAAACTCGGAGGAAAAGAAGGACCTAGAGAAGGAAAAGCTGGTGGACACTGAAACAGAGAAAAAGATTAAAGAAGAGAGTGAGGACTCCACAGAGAAATTTGAGCCAACAACTTTGTATCAATACCTCAGAGAGGAGGACCTAGATGATAGTCCCAAAGGCGGAATAGACATATTGAAATCCCTGGAGAACACAGTGACAACAGCCATCAGCAAAGCCCAGAATGGAGCCCCTTCCTGGGGAGGATATCCCAGTATTCATGCAGCTTACCAGCTCCCGGGAACAGTCAAACCCCTTCAGCCCGCGGTGCAGAGCGTTCAAATGCAGCCGTCCTACGCAAGCAGTGTGAAATCACTGTCGTCAGAACACAATGCACTCATCCATTCCCCAGGCAATCTCACACCCCCACCTCACAAGAGCAATGTATCTGCTATGGAGGAACTAGTGGAGAAAGTTACAGGTAAAATCAACGTGAAGAAGGAAGAGAAGCCTTTGGAGAAGGAGAAATGTTCTCCAGTTAAACCCATGTCACCTGCTGCTAAAGAAAACAAGGACTTCCCAAAAGCAGAAGAAATAAATAACAAACAGCAGCCAAAGAAGAGCTCTGAGTCTGAAGTTCAGAAGGTCAAAAAGGATAGTCCAGCAGAAGCACATACGCCAAATGGTACAGAGCCACTTAAAACAAAGGTTGCAAATGGCTGTAACAATTTAGGAATTATCACAGATCATTCACCTGAGCCATCCTTCATTAATCCATTGAGCGCTTTACAGTCCATTATGAATACCCACTTAGGCAAAATTTCTAAGCCGGTAAGCCCCTCTCTGGACCCTTTGGCCATGCTGTACAAAATTAGTAACAGCATGTTGGACAAACCCATTTACCCAACCACTCCGGTCAAGCAGGCTGATGCTATTGACCGGTATTACTATGAGAACAGCGATCAACCTATTGATTTAACTAAGTCCAAAAACAAGCCTCTTGTTTCCAGTGTGGCTGACTCTGCCTCGTCCCCGCTGAGGGAGAGTGCCCTGCTGGATATTTCTGATATGGTGAAGAACCTCACGGGGCGTTTGACACCCAAGTCTTCAACTCCCTCTACTGTGTCAGAGAAGTCTGATGCTGATGGGAGCAGTTTTGAGGAAGCTCTAGATGAACTGTCACCAGTACACAAGAGGAAGGGCAGGCAGTCCAACTGGAACCCTCAGCATCTTCTGATCCTTCAAGCCCAGTTTGCTTCCAGCTTGAGGGAGACCCCAGAAGGCAAATACATTATGTCGGACCTAGGTCCACAAGAGCGGGTACACATCTCTAAGTTTACTGGTCTTTCCATGACCACAATTAGCCACTGGCTGGCCAATGTGAAGTATCAGTTAAGGAGGACAGGTGGAACTAAATTTTTAAAGAACTTGGACACAGGACATCCTGTTTTCTTTTGCAATGATTGTGCCTCTCAGTTCAGGACTGCTTCTACATACATAAGTCACTTAGAGACACACCTAGGGTTTAGTTTGAAGGATCTGTCAAAGTTGCCACTTAATCAGATTCAAGAACAGCAGAATGTTTCAAAAGTCCTCACAAACAAGACTTTGGGCTCACTTGGAATTGCCGAGGAGGACTTAGGCTCCACATTCCAATGTAAGCTCTGTAACCGAACTTTTGCAAGCAAGCATGCAGTCAAACTGCACCTTAGTAAAACACATGGCAAGTCCCCAGAGGACCATCTGATCTATGTAACTGAGTTAGAAAAACAATAGCGTCCAGGTAAGCAGCCAGGTATGCAAGTGACCACAGGAACATTGCACTAAACTTCTTCATAGTACTGCACTAGGCCTGACCTGAGCCTCTGAAATCAGTCTTACTTTTGTTGCTGAACTGCCTATCTGGACCTTGGTTTTTCTTACACTTATTTTGTAGCTATATTTATATGCTCTTTGTCTGATCTGTGCATGGTTATTTTTTTGTTTCTGTTTTTATTTTTTGTGAGTCAAAGTCTGACCTTTATTTTCAACATCTGTCCTTGATGTTAAGCTATCTTTTGTAGAATATAGTGGGAGACACTATTGAGAGACATTAATTTAGCCGTAAAGAAAGACACAAAGAACAATGATAAAGAGACATCCTAAAATTACAAAGTTGCCATGACAATAAAGGTCACAGAACCTGGTAGTGTCAAGTTTTAACCCTCTGAGAACTGTAATAGCATTTCTGTGCCTTTCCCAGTGAGTAAATAAGTAAATAAGGAAAAACAAAACAAAACAAAAGGCTTAAAGGCATTTCATTTAAATAAAAGCTGTGTCGGAAGCAGGACTTTTTTTTTTTTAATGAATGAGCTTCCTTTTTTTTTTTTTTTTTAATGCAGAACTGGTTTGTGAAGATATTGTGCATGCAGTCCTTGGAAGAAGGAGAGCTGTGTAGTACTCAAGGGGTTAGGAAGCCACAACTGTATAAGTTCAATAATAATTTAAAAAAAAGTAAACCAAGTTGCCACTATGCCCATACCCTCTGGATGCTGAGAATTGCCACTTTTTGGCAAAAGAAAAAAAAAAAAGAGAAAAAGTATGCAAGCTGTTATTTAAAACAAATGTAAAAATGCTTTTTTCTTTCCTTTATTTTCTTTTTTTTCTGTAAAATACTGCAGTTTATAGTTATTTACAAATGTTAAGCTTTGGTACAAGCTGACCTTTCTATAGTGTGCTGCATTGGTAAATGAAAACAAAAAAAAAAAAAAAATGGGGCAAATGTTGGATTCTGTTCCTTGTAAATTGCCAGCATCAGCTTAAAAAAAAAAATACATGTTACATATCGTACCATTTTAAACTGTTCAACTTTCTTTGTACCTTCTGGCTGTATGCTTTCTCTTTTAACTTTTTATATTGTCATTTTATATTCGATTTCTGTGTATATAATGTAAAACCACACTTTTTGAATAAAATTTAGTTCCTGCAGCTTGATATAAATAGAGGAATTTTACTGGCACCTGCATCTTTCCAGATGCATGTACTTAAAGGAACTATCTGACAAAAAAATTAAATAAATAAAAATAAAGCAAGCAATGCACTATGAATTATACATTTTGATGTTTTATCATTAATATTGTACAGTACATTTTGGTTCACACAATTAAATCCACTGTTTTCTCAAGTGTAAAATAAACCCACATGCAGTTCTTGATTTACATACATTGTCATGTCGTCATTATATTGCCTTTGAGGTGTTATTCCAGCTATAAGAGGCATCGTTTATATAATCAACCAGCGAAAATCTATTTGAAATCATCTCTCGTGATCTGTGTGCTGACGTGTCTCGCTCGAAGCCGTAATGCTGGTAACCTCTTAGAAGAGATCTGCAGCAGGTACTCACTGCAAAAGGTACAGAGCCAGAGCACCGAGGGGCATTCTGCTCCTCGCTGGGGTACAGGAGAGGCTGCAAAGGTTTTGGCCAAGTTAATTCCTTATGCTGTGTGACTGTACCTGTAGCCATTTTCTGTGTGTGTTCAAAGGCCATCTCCTTCCTCCCTCCTCTGGTGAAGCACCCTTTGATTTCAACAGTTCCATAGTTGGAGGCTGTGGCTCCTGCCCCTGCAGTCTGTTGGATGCTGTGGTGCTGCCTTTCTGGCAGTGGTAAAAACCTCAGAGGCTTTGACACCAGTTTTTACTTACAGTACAAGGAGGCAGACCTATGTTTCTCTGTACTTTTTAAATATTGCATTTTGAGGTAAGCTGAGTGCTATCATATCAGGTGTTTCCCTTAATCTTTATTTCTGTTCTGTTGAATGCAGATGTCATTTAGAATGTAAAAGAGAGCTGTCAGAGCCTTCACTTCTCTATCTCCTGAGTGCTTTGACAGTTACAGTGTATGAAAGCCTGGGATCTGCTATCCATTACACTTTTTGGATGGGCTATTAAGTATGAAGACCTAGAGGGGTTTGCTTTCACGTGGTATTAGTGATACTATTGTGTTATATACTTCTGTGTACATATGTATATTTCTGTTTCTTCTTCTCAGTTCTTCTGAAAGTAATTTAAATGTAAGATCTTTGCTTCCAAATAGAGCATGGCTCAACATTTAATCTTTACTTCAGCTACAACTCCAGAAATATCCATGCACTGTTCTGTTCTCTGTAAAAGCCTATCAGGTCCAGGTCAGTTACATTTACACGGTGTTTCTAAGCAGTGCAGGAAAGTGCCATGAGGGTTTTTTAAAATGTCCCTTACTTTCTTCACTGCTAACTACTTATGTCCTTCAGGGGATCTAGCCATTTAGACATTTCAGTTCAATTACTGGATGATTATGTGCTTTGGGCCCAAGGGGTGGTGAGGAAGAAAAACAGTCAGGCCTATGGCCATAATACATAGCCCTTAAATAATAACCCTTTGAAGTTTTGTTTACTTTCCCACAGGCCTGCAAACATGTGATTATAAAATATGCTGTAGTACATTGCAGTAGTGTGTGAAAAGGTTGAAAGGAAGAAATAATAGCTCTAAAGTGGGTTTGAATCTAATGTAAATCCATTAAAACTGATTTTGAAACACGGCATGTAAAGTGAGTTCTCAACACCAGGTGACTCCCTCGAGAGGTGTTTATGACATTGCTAAATCCATTCAGTTCTGATAGCTTCAGAATTGGACAATCACTCATCATCTGTGCCACTGTCTGAAGAAAGTCCATCTAGAATAAACCAGCGGCTTTACCTGGTGACTATGCTGATGTAACACTTTCTACAACTGAAGTATGGAGTAGATGAAAATTGGAGGGCTCTGATGGTTCACCTGATTAAGAAAATGAAGTATATGTTGAGAGTACCATCTTTGTTGTTTAGATTTTTGCCACTTATGTTTGAATATTGTATTTCAGAAAAAAAAATCCTTTAAAAAAAAAAAAATCACAGTTCAAAACAGAGTTATTATTTTTCCCAGATTTTTTTTTCCAAGTTTATTTCTTCTTTATTTCTATAAGGCTGCAAGCACAGTAAGTTTATGCTATTCTACAAGTAGCTTCTAAAGCTATTGGATGGAAGAGACCACATAGCCTTTCAGGACTGATCTTGAAGAAAAGCAACCTAAGATCTTTAAACCCCATCATAGCCTCTGTAAACCTGTATACCTGTTTTGTGATGTATGCAAAATCCAGTGTGTCTGATTCTCTTCAGAGATGTATAAAGCTAATTTTTTTTTCAGCATTACATTGCTGACATTCACACCTTTGCTTGTATCTGTTCTCAGAGCAGAAGATCTTGGTTTGCTTATTTTCGCTGGTTTGATTACTGCTTCGGTGCCTTTTTCTATGTTACTGTTTCAAAGTTGATGCAAACCACTGGAAATTTGGGAGATCTGTGTACTGATGACATTAGTCCTGAATGAAATAACCCTTTTTTTTTTTTTTTCTTTTTGATAACATTTTTGTGTGTTATTCACTAATGTCTTCTGCAACATAACTTTGTTACAGATTTCTCTGGATGGATACACTAGTAATAATGACACCAAATATAATCTGTCCTTTTCATGGAAGCCACTAAAATGCAATTGCAATTAAGCATATAGGCATAAAATATACATATTATCTTGTGTTAGGCTAATCAAGGCACAGAGCATCAGCTTTTGCTTGCATTTTCCAAAGCCATCTCAGATATGAGCGTGTGATATTCTTTAAATAATGTGGCAGGGGTTCTGGTTAGGAGAGCTCCAAGGAGAGGCCAGTTTCCATGCAGAGTGTTCTTGCAGCTCTGTAGGTGTTGGTCTCCTGGCTGATGCAGTATTGAGTTACTCTCCCAGCATGAAAGTAGCAGGAAGTGGGATTTCACCATCTGTTCACTGAAATGTAAAAGCAGGGTCCTTTTCGGTCCGTGGATGAGAACAGAATGCTAACCCAAATTTGCTGGCCAGATACTAGTCTCTGTAATATGACTCTTCCAAGTTTTTGTTTTCCCCGCTCTTCTGATTGAGTTTCTTCTCATAATGTTTCATGTGGCTTTGTCTAGTTTCTCTTCATCGCTTTGTGTACTCAGCTTCATCCTACGGGTAGGTGGAGGGACCACATTTTAGGATGAAAGATGCTGTTCTAAGTAGAAGGTGATATCATAGCTAAGTGAAAATATCAGTATCCAAAACTAGATGTATTGTAAAAAAGGAGAACATTTTACAAGTCTAAGATGATGCAGATCACCTGAGGTTAGTATAATTTATGAAATATATTTCTTTATCCCACATCTTCATTAGCTCTGTTTTTTGACTGCTGATATAGCAAAACTGATTTTAGAATAGTTTAACACCGGGAGGTCAGGACTGCGAACCTGATGATACATGGCTAGTGAACCTAGCTATTTTCAGACTGTATTACACAATATTAGAATATGCAATGATTATAAAATCTGTAGACCTTCCCACTGGGAATGAGAAGCTCAAGTTACTCTGTTGTGAAGATCCCTTATTTTTAAACACCTCTACAGTGCTGTCCAGTGACCTGCTGAATCAGGGTCAGTGTGGTCAAAATGCCTCTAGTAAGATTTATCCTAACTATTGTAGTTGTTACCTGGGGTTTTTTTCCCCCTCCCTGTGAAAAAATAAAAAAGTTTAAATTTAATTGGTTATACCCAGGTTGTCAGGATTTGAATGGTTTTTACTTCTGGCTAGACTTCTTAAGTGTAAAACATTCAGGGAAAATAAATTGTTAAAGTTATAGGTCTTTTTAAAGCAGCATTTCTCAGACTAAATTGTTCAGGGCACAATGTGTTGACCATCACTACAGCATAAATCTGAACTAATTTAATATAGTGAGAGTGTACTGTATTTCAGTCCAGAGTGGTTGTGTCAGCATTGTCTGAAGTTGCAGGTTAAAGCCTGACAGGTTCCTGACCAGGCTTGTCAGATGTAAGACACCTGTGGTTAAATGCCACATGGTCACCTGAGGAAGGAAGGTTGGAGTCTGGTTGCCTGCAACCCATCTGCTCTTCTAGGTATCCAGAGCTGATTCATTTGTTCAGAACAGCATACATTATGAAGTCTCAGAAGCTGGTGGGACACATCAGGCGAATACAGGCCAACCTTCAGGGTCATGCAGGTGGAGGTTACCTCTCTTGGTACACGACAACTTGTCCAAAGCCACCTCTTTAAGAGTGTGTACGAACTGAAGTTTGTATTAGAGCTTGTTGTGAGCCACTAAACTGGAATGGCACCTGTATTTCCTACCCAAAAATGACACTCATTATAGTGGAATCCAGAAAGCAGCATGCTACAAGTCACATAGTCAGAAATAGTGCCCAAAGCTCATGACCAGTGGCTAGAGGTGTAGCCACTAGAGCATGCTCTCAGGCACAGCTCCTTACTCCCCAGAAGGCTTATCATCACAATAAATAGTTGAGTTCCATGCAATACGATCTAGGATGAAAGATTCAATAGCTAAGAGCAAGCAGTTTCTTTCAAACAAGTTCATTAATGGACTGGCAGGTGCTAAATCAGTTTGGCAAAATGTATTAACCTGCCAGCTGGCACTTCAGTTTCATACATGTATCACCATGGTTGGCATCCGTTCACCCCTTGGCTTTCCTTTCAGTGAAGTTTGGATTCTCAAGACTGAGCAGTGATGAGACCAAATATAAACCCCGGTCAATTACTGAAAATGGCAAGGTTTTGTATTTCTGAATGGCAGGAGAGGTGTCTTTATTTTGGCAATGGGCATTGTCCTCAGATGCAGACAGACAGATTGGATCAGATACCCTTTGCCCTATTCTGCAGCTAATGGAGACTATTGCTGTGAACTCCTGAAGATGGTCTCTGGCAGTGAAACCCGTCTGGGAAAAAAGATTTCTGCCATTTTTTCCTCTTTTGCCCAGGAACTGCAGAGTGTATTGGGACATGCAAAGAAACTGTGTCTTAACCTGAGCATTTCTGAGGAGCAGTGTTCTGCCAAAATGAACTGCCTTCTTCAAGTCCTGGTTAGGCTTGGTTTTTCACTGCACAGTTCCAATGTGTAACATCTTATTTGTTGTCATGGAAGCACTGCTACATGTTCAGTGTCAAGAACACTCTCTGCCCAGCCTCCATCATAGCAAGGAAAACTGGCAGAGTGGCTCTGCAAGTCACTATTGCTCTGCAAGGAGTCGGAAGGTGGACTGGGAGGAATGGGAACAGGATAGCAGGGGATTTTGATCCTGATAAAGCATTACAAAGTTTTATGTTTTCAGAGATGTCACTTCATTCGTATGTCTCTCTTCACTCTAGCTTAACCCGCTATAGCAATACAAGAAGTGTCTCCTGAAAATGCTGACCCTTGGCTTCAGGGTCTTTGACATCTAATTTCTTAGTACTTATAAAGGTGAAAAAGTTGTGTAGTAGGTCACTTCTGTTCATTTCATGTTCCGGGTGAAACTAGTCCCATTGTAGGTAGGATGTGAGATTCATTAATGGCTTTTCTCATTGATAAGTGGCTTGTATAAGTCACTCCCTAGGCATTTTCATTCTGGAGCTTTTTTCTCAATTTAGACCAAAGTACTTTGGAAGCAATTTAAGCCAAACTGGAAAAGGCCACTTTTACTCTCTAATAAGAAAATCTGCCCAGGGATGCTGTGGCAGGGAAACTGTGTAACAATACCAATGTAACTGTAATGGTTTAACTGGAAAATTCTGTCAGTAAACAACCCTTAAGTTTATTAATGTGCAAATGCAGTCTCTAAAAAACACTTGCAGGCTCAGACACTGCCCACAACCGGTATATGACTTCATAGACCAAGGTCAAATGCATGTTTGTAGTGGGCATGCTGTATTAATAATTACACATAGTAGTATCTGAGTGTGTAGCTTGATGATAAAGTGTGGTTCAGGGAGGCACTGTATAGCACTGTTTGTCTTCATGTTCAAGGGAGAGTTGTGTTGTTGGCTGTCTCTAAAGTGCTACCTTGCTAAAGTTTATAGCATTTAGCATTAACTGTCTGTTATTTCTTGTCACCACTTTTCTGTGGCAGGATAATGTGAAAAATTAGATAAGATTAGATAAAGATTAGATAGCTTTGCTCTAAAAAAGGCAGCAGGTCTAGACTTAGCATTGCACGGGGATATCCTCTGCCCAAGTTTTGGGGGTTGGTGAGTGTCACATTTCACATTTTTACGTGTGCTTTGACAACTGGGAGTCTGGAAAAGTGCAAAGAAGAAATAGGACTTAGGAATGACTAAGAACGGAGTCTAATGATCAGCAGCCATTAGATGGGTAAAAGCAGCACAAAAAAAAGAATTGGAGCTTGGACATCCACTGTGAGAAGAAGGACAAGGTGGGGAAAAGAAATAATAGAAGGATAATTGCTATTAGCAAGAGCAGATGTCAGAGATTTTCAAAGCTAGGACTGAGAGGGGTGAAAAGAGAAAGGCTGGAAGGCTTCTTTGCCTGTTAGGAGACAAAAGGAGACCTAGCAAGGTAAAGCTCAAAGGGGGCTCTGTGCTGGGAGATATAAGCATGCCTGAGTGATGTTTGGGAACCTCTCTGACCTCCTGCAAAAAACATGGAATGAGGCTGAATTTGTCTGAGGGTTTTGTAGTGGACAGCTGAAATATTTAACGTAAAGACTTCACAGGATTGTCTGTTTAAAAGCTGGAGGGTCAGGGAGAAGGAGGCGAGATAAGGACAGAAGCCAGAGCGAAGAGTTTGAGTGAAGTATGATGATGATGGCTCTTGCTGTTGCATACAATGGGGAGAGGAACAGAGATGAAAGCTTTGCATGGGGAAAACTTAATGGTTGTTTTGTTACTGCTGGTTGGTTTTTTTCCCACTTCAGTGTTTCTAAGAGCAATAACTGCATCAATTTTGTGTTGTAATAGCAATCAGAGTCCAAGGGCCTCAATATGTTGGCTTCTGTAAAAACACACACTAACAGTAGCTGCCACCTCATTTAAGACAAGGCATAAGAAGGGAGTGTAAAAAGCCATCAGAAACAGGGGAGAAGATGGTGCAATTTCATAGGCTACGCATGTACATAAATCGAGTGCTTGTGAGTCATTTAATTTTTAAAGACTTTATAATAGATGTGCTGCAGTCTCTACTGGCCATCCACCTAGCTGCTCGCAGTTGGCAACTTCACTATTGATATCTGGGCATCATTTTAAGTGAGCACTTAAGGTTGAGTATCAAGGGAAGGTATTTATAGTTTCAGCAGAGTGGGTTGATAGCTATTCCAGCCCCAGATGGGAATTGGGTTACATGACAGATCAGGCTGCCTTCCAATTTTATCCAATACTAGCGATAAGGGGAGGGGGGAGGGAGGACAGCTGCAACCGTATAGTCCTTCTAGGGTTAAAGATCCTAATGCTTTAAAGAGAATGTCTAAAAGAAAATTTCTCTCTGAAATAATTTATGGAAATGCCGTGCTCCCTTTGAAGGTTCCATGTCACTGCATGGCACTACGCAATGTTCTCTTTCTTCACCTGTCAGGCAAGGACCACCTCGAAGAGTCTCACTGCTGATTACTAGTTAATTGTCATTAATAAGTGACAACTGACATTATGGGGGCTTAATGCAGAGAGAACAGAAAAGAGCCACAGATATTCTAATGAGCTGACTCCTACGTGCCCTCTATTGTTGTCGAAAATGAGGAGCTGTCGTCATTGTTCAGGAGATGGGCTTCAATTGCTCTGGAAAAATATTCTCTTTTAATTTCTTTATGCATAGATAATTCCTGGTGCACTCTCTCTCCCTCTCTCCGTCTGTCTCTCTTGCTCTTTCTTTCTCTCTCATACACACACACACACAGACACACACACACCTTTCTGTGAACACGGTGAAAACTTCCACTGATGATATACAGTATGTATTAAGATATAGTAAAGCTTTTTAAAGTATTTCAATCTAGGCATGCAGACATACAAGCATATGTATACACACATACATGCAGACTATCTACACATAAATGTAAATCACCAAGATGTTTATTTAATTTTTAAAATTCAGGAAAGAAGTGGGTACAGGCAACTCCCCAAAAGAAAGGAACCAAAAGGAGATGGTCAAGACTATAGGAGCTGATGTATGAGGATTGAGGAAGTCCTGTTCTGTCCCTAATAGGAGGAGTTTTGAAGTGATGGCAATGAGCAAATACAAATTTCAGATACAGGTACCTAAAATTAGGTTCTTGCTCCTTATTTAAATAGCAGCTTAATGACTTAATGATTTTCAAAACTGTCAAACAGGCAGGAGCTCCCTGGGAGGCGGTGGTGGCTGCGGATGCTCAACGCTGCCTGCTGAAAGTCAAAACCATCCTTTGCACACTTTCAGAAAATCTCAGCCAGCAGAGGGCCAGAAATTTGGGGGAGATGATTTAATGAGGCATCGAACTCCTGGTAGCATTTCCTGAAAAGTAGGAGTTCTGCTTACACTAGACAAGCATGATCAATCCAGGATAAGCGTACTTCTGTGCAATGCCAGTTGAAATATGCGCATACACATACAACAGACTCTCTACCTTTTCAGATTAGGGATAAGCAAGGGTTCTGAGGGTGCTGCTGACAATCACAACCAGGAACCTTTCCAGAAGTTGGGAAATCACCCATGATTCTTGAGGTAAAATTTAGGTCAAACAAACAGAAGCCAGAGCTGTTGCTATGATGATACCAGCTTTTCCTACCAGTTTTGGAGCAACACAATCACCTGCATCAAATCTCTTAAGTATGGACAGTACTAGAGGTATACATTTTAGAAGAGGAATTTCCTATTTTTATCAATAAATACCCAAGAGTTTCCATTCTGCAACAATAAATTGCATGTCTGTACTGCACTCTAACATTTAAGGCTGTGTGGGTTTGTCTGAGAAGTGGCTTATTCAGTGTCTTTCAACTACCTGCACAAAGGGGAGAGCCCATCATTTTACAGGAAATTTCATTTTGATTGCATAGCTTGAGTTTAAAACTCAAGACTTACAGGAAAGAAAATGAAAATGAGATGCCTCTCATATTGTGTTTGCAGCGAAGACATTCATTAGCATTCTCTGTCTTTCTGCCTGCCAAGGCCCAAACAAAAGATACGGTCTGGAACAATGGCCTGAAATGAGGAACACAACCAAAGCAGCCGTGCAGGAAGCCTGCTGTTTCCCATGGTTTGGAGACCTGGAGTCAATATATAGTGCCCTGAGCAGATGTGTGGAAGTGGAAAATGCCTCAAATGACAGTAGGTAATTTTTTTTTTCCCCCACTGTGAAGTCAACAGATACCATGTCCTACATTGCCATAGTGCAACTAGATGGGTCCTAACTCCCAGCTCTGTATGTGACTTTGGATATGACCTCTCTGTGACTGAATCTACCCGTCTTTTAAAGAGATGAGATAATGCCTGCGTGGCAGAGAAGACACATGCTGTAATCGGTGGTGAGAGTTTGTAATACTGCGTAGAAAGCACTTCGTGACATTGCAAGTGTCTTTTCAGTTACTGCACTGTCTTTAAAATTTCCTTTTGGAGAAGGCAGTTGAAAAGATCACAGTCTAAGCTATTTCACTTCCTGAGGCAAGAGGTCAGCTTGCTGCTCTTTGTGGTGTTCCTCTACCTTCTTATCCTCTGTGTTAGGAAGCTCCCCACTGCCCACTGCCGAGCTCAGTCTAGGGTCACAGCTGGAAGGGCAGTTTCATATCCAAATCTATCACAACAGTACTTACTGTCCTCATAATTCTTCCCTTCTTTCTTTCTTTCTAGTTGTAACAAACAGTTTTGGCAGCTTCTGGAACTTCTCTGCCTGCTGGACCCCAGAAAATCTGATACTAGATACTTGTGATGTCAGCTGAAGTTAGTATGTTGAGTGGAGCGGGTAAAAGTTGGGGTCCTTGATAAACTGTGTTTAAATAAAGCTGGGTGGTTTTTTTTTGCTTTTAATATCATTTATCTTACAAATGCTACTGGAATGTAGGAAGAACTGATGGAATCATTCTTGAGTGGAGTTGTTCCTTTTTTCATTGACAGTCCTGAAGCACAGAGTTGGAAATTTTGCTCTGCCCTATGAACTTCCCTCCCAAATGAAAGTCATTAACATTATTTGCATTGCATCTGTGTAGTAGAGACTGTCACTCAAGACCTCTTAGACATTTTAGCAAACACTTCCAAATGACTGGGACTCTGTCTGTGGTATTCTTTCAATAATTTACAATCATTAAAATGACATCAGACTATCTCCAGTTCTGGCATTCTTTCCGGTCGCTGTCTCTCAGATGTCTACGTGGGATGAAGGTAAAGCTGGCTCTGTAATGATGGATGTCCCTTGCAGAAAGTGGTTTAGAATAACCCAGGACACACAACAAAGCCAGAACTGGAGATAGTCTTATCTCACATTTGGAGCTGTAAATTATTTAAGGGAGCGCTCCAGCTCCAGGAAACTGAGGTTACAGCAAATATTAAGCTTCCTGTATGGCTATTTTTCTTGTGTCAGGTGGTGTGGCACAGTTTATTCATAGGCATTCAGGAGCCATGGAAATAATCAGCAAATGAGAAAAATATTTCATTTTCTGTTGCTATTTCTCATGTCAGGTTTCTAGAGAACTAAAGCTTGAGGTTTAGGGCCCTTTGCATTGAATTCACATACATAAAAATCCTCTTGATGTCTGGAAAATATTGCAGCAAATTAGTAGTAGATTCACTGTCAATAGAGATTACTGTGACTTCACAAAATGTTCCAAGTAACTATATATAATTTATAGATAATCACATGCAAGATGCTCCAATCCAGTGACTCTTAATAAATAGCTAACTCAAGAAACAACACAATGAAGTTGCAATGCATGAAGTGCTCAGTGATAGCTTGTGCAGTCTATCTTGCTTCAGTTGGCATTGAAAGCTTAAACGTGTTCCCTACCTTCCCCACACATCTTCACTTGGTACATAAAATACGTATCAAAAAAAAAAAAAAGCTGGGATAATACTTATATGCCCAGCAGATACAAAGAGGAAATTTCTGAATTATCTTGGAGGGGGCTGCTTCAAGCAGCAAGAGGATGCCTCCTGCCCTCCACGGCCAGCATCAGGGAATAAGGAGCCCCTTCACAGGGAAGGGCAGGCTCCTTTAGCCCCTCTAAATTCCATACCTCTCTGCTAACTATCCCAACAGCTCTACGGAGTAAACTGAAGCTGGCCTTTCCCTCTCCCCCTTCCCCGAGGCGGTGGTGAAGCCTCCAAAGACACACAACCTCTCCATGAGGAATGGGCACCTGCCATCTCTCCTAGAGGGGCCCAATGCCTCCAGGACCCTTCAGTCACTGCAGAGCATGTGGACATCCTCCATCTGGGAAGGAAGCATGATGTCCTGCCTCCTTTGCTAACTGACACAAAGACAAGGAAGAACAAGAGGGAAGAAGGAAATTTGATTCTTCACGTTGAAGCATTAATTTCTTGAATTTGGAGGCAGAAAAAGTGTGGCTTTTGTTCCAGTAACAACTCTTGCCTTTAGTTTCTTTTAACATTACCCTGATGGTAAGTAGGTAAAAAATCATACTCATTTGTGAAAAAGCACTTTTTGCATTGTGTATGTAGCAATATCAGGAGATAGGGGTAGAATTTCAAAGTGGTACTTTTCTTTGGTTCTTTCCTTTTCAATAGCTGTTGTTTTGATTACTCTGTGCCTTAGGCTATCATTAGAATCTTTTTGTGTGTGGAAGTATTAAGTCCATAAATATGAAAATAAGCCTGTAATTGACCCATGGACTGAATTTATTTCCATTAGATTCTTCTGCTAGTATAAAAAGCACAAACTGGAAGAGTGATATTTATGTGCATATGAAGCTCCCCAGCTCTGATGGTATATCATATATTTGATAACAAGGTTATGCTCTTAAAGGGACTACTCAGCAAGACTGGGTGGGGAAAACAGGTGTCTTATTTTAGTTTTGAAAGCAAAATTGGGTACAGCCATAAAATACATGCACAGCACATACCATTATTTTGATTAATCGGACTGCTAGAGAACAGCTCATAATGAAAGCTGATCAGCACGTCCCAATCAGTCTCATTAGGTTCCTCTGCAGACACCTGGAGAAAGGCAGCCAGCAGAGGGTACTTCGAAGGCAAGAGGAGCTGAGTGATCTAGCACAGAAAACACCGGGGTTGCCACACCTGCTCGTGTGCCGTAATGGAGCTTTAAGGCACACGGGGAGGTTTCTCAGCTAAATGGGACATAAAGCTCAGCTGCCTTCTGGGGAGGCCGTGTGCCGTTGCCGTGCCCTGTGCATCACGCGTAATATTCCAGTTGTTTCCTCTGTTTGTGGCCACAGCTGTAGTCCTGCTGAACTGCTACATAAAGTTTTCCAGGGATGCTGTTGGTTTTTTTTTCCTTCTGGATTTTTCCACCTTCCCACTGTGTGAAGGGACCATATGGCACAGCTATTACATCAGGACCTGCAGGCAATTCCCACTCAGGCAGTATACCAGAGCAGGGCTGCATGTTGAAGAAGAAAATGAAGGAGGGAGGGAGGGGAGAAGGTGGGCGAGATTACTTCCAAGAACAAAAATCACAGAATATTCAGGGCTTGTGTCGTGAGACAGGCAACTCCCCCTCACCCCCATCAGCTCTGTTATCGTCTGCCACAGCCTGCTCTCTCCAAGATATGGGTACAGTTTGTCACCAAGGTCAGCTTTGCAGCTCACAGGCTTCTCAGTGCCCTGGCCTTGCTCAGGGAGTGACTCTCGGCAGCCTCCTTCCTCTGGCTGCCATTTGGAAGGTTTATGGAAAGGCATGGCATGGATATATGTGTTCCTAGATAATTTACACTGCCATTCCCTCTCAGTCTCTCATTTTTTTTCCTCATGTGCCAGGGACTGACCAATAATATAGGCCAAAAGGGAATCGTACAATTAAACAAAGTATAATTGAGATATTGAGATTTTGTTTGTCTGACTTCAATCTAAATTTGTATCAAGGGGGTTAAAAGTGGAGAGGTCTTTCAATAGCCTTCCCATTTGTTTCTCCTAGTAGTTCTCCTAGTAGCTGTGGAGACCATTATTATTACTGCTTTGAATTAATGGTCAATTGTCCTATCATAGTTTAAGAAATATGAAGGGCTATGAGACCAATCCCAAATAAGATTCTGAGTACATAACACATCTAATTAAAAAGAAAGGAATTAAATGTTGGCAAATAAAATTGGTACCTTATCTCTAGCTAGTGCTGCAAAAAAATAGACAGGAGTCTTGATCGTGAAGCTCTTCCACCATCGAGCAGGAGTTCTCTGTGGTACAGGTTATAGGGATGACCCTACAAAAATTACCAGGAATATCATTATGTCCTTGGCCATGTATTTGTCTCCAAGTGAGACTTTCTTGATGTTATGTGGATTCTCATTACTTCACAGTGAAAAGTGTCACATCTGTATGTAGTTTCTTCTCCATTCACAAATGATGTTAAATCAGTATTGAGAGGGAGGAGCACCTTCAGCATTGCTGACTTTTTGCACTTCTTGGCAGACACATTATATGATTATAAGATTGGCTGGATGTTGACAGAATCTTTTTTGTTTTTAAATGCTATGTGGTACTGTGTATACAGTATAAAGAAATCACTGCTCCATTTTACAGACCTCAGAAACCAGAACAGAGCATCTGATCTCACCATTGGAAACACAATAACCACCAGCCTGGCACCAGTGGGCTTCAACTACACCCATCAGCAACCCAAGCATTACAGCCCTCTCAACTCCCCATCAGGGCAGGGTGTGACAGAACACCAGGCTCCTGCTGACTGGGCAGGTGTGCTCCTGGCCAGAGCGGGCACCTGCACATCCAGACCTCTAGCCAAGCACAGGGTGTAATAATATAGATGGTGTGTGAACAACAGCCACAAAGTTATCGTGGATGTTCAGGCTCTCAGAGCAAAGAGGCTTGTTAGTGCACAGCAGCTTCTGGTTTTGTTGACAGTCACAATTTCATTGCAAAATTTGCAATACCTGGCACTGTTATTCATGTCCTAGTGCCTGTAGCTAGGTGATTAAGGAAGACACATGTGTAAGTGAAGTTTCTAGCCCTTAGATTTGCTGATAAAAGTTTTAAGGTGTCACCCTAAAGCTTAGTTGCAGTGAAGAAAATCAATCCTCTTTTCAAAGTCTCACAGTTATTGTCAGGCATTTGTCGGTTACCTGTTTTCAAACTATTGTTTCAATTCATAATGCTCCTGCACTGGTTTCAGTTCACCATGCTGGGGTCATGACCAGATGGTTATTTGGATGCAGTGCAGCCAGCAGCACAAGAGGGACACCAAGGGGGTAAGAGCCAGAAACAGTCTTCAAGAAAAAAACAGTAAATCAGTGGAATCAAGACCTTCCCTTTTATTGGTTACATCCAAGGGAAAAGTGGGGCACAAAGATGTGCTAAAGCTGCTGCAAGATCTCCAGCACTAAAACCACAGCAGAGACAATGGTGCATTTCTGGGCAGGGAGAGAAGCCAGGGGAAAACTCACCTGCAGTCAGCAATGGAGAAAGGGCAAGAGCATCACAGATATTGTGCAGTCCTTATGGTGGAGGAAGGGACATGCCCTCTCAGTAGTTGTCAGCAACAGGATGTGAGGAGAAGCCACAAGTGGTTTTCTGAGCCGCTACATTGCTCCTCTGAGACTGCTGATGGAGAACAAGAACAAGAGTGGGAACTGGAGTGGTCTGTAGACAGCTTTCTACAGCAAGGGGCACCATGTTTAGCACTGAGTGGGAGAAGCAGCCACAGAATCCCATTAACAATAACGTGTTTGCGTATGTGAGTTCTATTCACTGTACTGAAAATTTACCCCTAAGGGTCCACATAAATTTGAGCTGTTGACCATGTGAAATGTTCTTTTATGGGCAATAAGGACACTGAGAGGCAGATACATGTTTTCCTAAGCTTTGGCCACATACCAGTATTTGTCTGTATAATTCTTCCATTTTTCTTCCCATATTCTTCATACAATGCATACATTGCTTATAGAGAGCAGGCAAAAAATGGTTTTAACAACAGCATACTTTGTTATTAAATTAGGCCATGGAACTGTAATTCCCTATCTCTGTATTTTGATGAGAAACCCTCTACAATGTTATCAAACTAATATATTGTAGCAAATTTTATATCTTCTGTCTCTGCCATGTATAATATGAACTGTATGAGAAAGAGCTAACTTGCTAGAGAAATTTTTTTCTCTCTCTCTATTTCTAAGAAACAAACAGTTTACTGGCAGGTCGAGTATTCATGCTGCTGAATCTTACCTTTTATTTGATTATGTAAATGGAGAGGGTCTATACTCTGGTTCATCTTGGCAAAATTTAATTTGTAGTTGATGCCTAAAACTTTTGAAACTACCCCCCCAATATTAGCAAATGTCAATAATGCTGTGTATTCTCACTCCCTCTCTTTCTCTACCACTTTCTTTCTTTCCTTTTCTCTCCCCCCCTGCCCTTTTTATTTTTTTGTTGTGATGTTATCAGGCTGTCTTTCAAATAACTAGAGCAGAGTTTTGCAAAGGAGGTATATATATATATCCTCTCAGCAGACACATTCAGCATTTTGAACTCTAGGATCGTAAACAATGGACATGAGTATATTTTAAAATGAAACTTGGAGTAATTTATCTTAATTTAAAACTGACTATTCTTGCTCCAGCTCTTTTTTCTTTTCTCTTGGAATACTACACATATAAATCCTCAGACAATCTCCTGGTAATTCATATTAATACACTTGGGGAAATGGTTTGGATTCAAAACAAATGTGCTCACAAATGTAGTTATCTCATCCTCCTCATTTCCTAGATCTTCAAATCCAGCTGGTTTAACTGTTTAACACCAGGAAACAGTAATGGATTTTCCCTGCAATGCTCGGGAGAGGCTGTCTGGACCGAGAGAGGAGAGTTGTCTTCCTGCATTCACCTGAACTCCACCAAAGGGAGCCATGGTGATGCCTGCAGGTACGGGGAGAGCAGGAATGGCAGGAGTTACAGCAGGGATTCACAGGACATGTGTGGGGTTATTCCTTTCAGTAGCCCCAGGCAGAGGCATAGTAGTAGCAGAGAAGTCAGGTAGTGAGTAGTTAGGGAGCCTAAACCCACGCTGCAGCAAGGTAAACCTCCTAGAAGAGCAATTTTCAGTTCCTTGACGAACACCTTTCTTGTTTCCCTTGTGGTTTTTTTTGGTTTTTTTCTGTTTGTCTTCACTCGAGGGTTAAATAATGCAGAATGTGTTTCTTCTTGCTGAGAGAACTTATGGGGCACTAGCCAAGCTGACTACACATCTGCAATTGCTGACCAGGATATCTGTTTTATTCTGAACCTGGAGAGGAGTTTAGAAAACATCATCCTGCCTTTATTTCTTTTGCTTTTCCTTTCACGCCCTGCACTGTTCTGTCCATAATAAACCCAGAAATCACATGTTCTGAAACAGAGCAACAACGAGGTGTGCACACGATCTCATTCTGTATAAACCCTTTTACTTGAAAATTAAACTTTAATTGAAAAATAGGTCTCTACAGAAATCCCCAGCCAGTGCCTGCCCAATTACAGCAATGTAGCTGTTACAATGGAAAGCTGTTAATGTTAGCTGCAGTCCATGTGGTATGTGGAATATGTTTCAGATTTAACATCAGCATTCAAGGCCATGACTATGTTTTGATGCTCCAAGCAGGAGATTTTATGCATTTAACATCAATTTTATGCATTATAGATCTTGCTGTACCTGAGCAAGGAAGTAACCATATGATTCTGTGTTATTCATTCTGAATTAACTGTGAACAAAATATTTGCATCAACTATTCATACAGTGACTGCTTTTGTTATGTGTCTCTAGGAAGCAACTAAGTGACTCAGTGTCTTATTTGATTGGCTTTTAAGCAGAAGGCTTTACAGGTACTATAAGCCACAAAAAGAAAGCTCTTGGTCTGGTAGCCGCATTGACTCCCTGACAAAACCCTATATTACTGCTCACATCAGTGTGGTGGAGGCAGTTTCATCTGTGATCTCTTGTTTGTCTCTTGAGCGAAATGAAGCTAACATGCTGAGAGCTGTCTTCGGCTAGTCACACTTTGGCATGTATGTGTGGGTTGTTTTTGTGGTCATAAAATTTTGAGTGGTGTAGAGCAGCGAGTGTGTTAGAATGATACCTGATAACAATGCTGCATCTTTACGATGTGTCAGGTGCTGTCTGATAAATCCTCTTGCTTTCCTTTCTCTTCCTCAGGATGTTTTAACTTCCAGAGGAAACACTGATTTTTAATGTAGAGGTGGGGGTGCAACCACTCAGCATATGCCAGGAGCAATGTCATACCCCGAATTAAAGTAATCCATAAGGTAAGCAGGGGTTGTAGCAACATGGGAGCTTTTCAAAACAACCGTAGGCACCTTTTTTACATTTTGCTATTTCCAGGCCAGTTGGAAATTAAAAAAAAATATATAATTTGAAAACAATTTAGTCATCAGCACCTGGATGTTCATGGCACTTCCCACCCTCACCCCCCTGAAATTTCATAAGATTTTAATATGCGTATTTAGAGGGCTCCATCACTGCAGTTCCGAAGTGACTGTTACAATATTGATGTTGTTTTACACAGTCAGTTGTAAGTTATAGTCCAAAGGAAAGGTTTAGGGCAAGATATAAAAACAGGATGTAACTGAGTGATTTAGAAGGAAGAAGGGAGGAACTTCCAGGAAATGGCTTTGCTTTGCTCCTTTGTAGGAGCAAAAGGAGGCAAAGACTGAGTCCAAAGGTGAAGATCGGAGCAGCAGAAATATGAGTGGGTAGGAAAGTAGGCACATTTTTTGATCAGAAGGGTTGTGAAAACATTGTCCACAATTAGTTTGGGGCCACAAAGATTGTTTTTGAAAGCCACCCATTCTGTGAAATAAACCAGTTGCCACAGTGTGCAGGCAACCTGCTAGATGGATGAATGGAAAATAGCTCAGTGATGGTGATGCAGGACCACAGAAATAACCTTGCTTCCTGCTATGGGTGTTCAAGTGCAATCACAGGTTAGGGAATGAGTAAATTGGGCTATCCCTCAGCTCTGCTGTTTATTTCTGGGAAATTAATCGGTTTCTCATTCTTTCCTATTCACAACAAGCAAAAGCCTTCCTTGCTCTCACACTGGCTGAACACTTTCCAGCTTTAGTGTCATCCTAATGCGCTGCTGTATGCTGCAGCAGGTCCACTTGCAGTGGTCACAGCTTCCCTTGAAAGAAAAACATTGCCTGAGCCTTTTCAGTAAGATGAGTCTCACAGACAAAGAGCCAGCATGGGAGTGACCTTAGACACAATCCCCCAACCCCTTTTTTATATGCTTGGAGGTGTTTTGGAGTAATGTGTTCTTCTGTTGATACATTCTTCCAGAAGATAGACAGGAATGCTTTTTTCAGAGGAAAGCGACAAAGAAAACTGTTAGGCTTTCTTTTCCCAAGTACTTGTAAAAGGGTGCTTTCTTAGTGCTGAGGTGCGTGCTTTTAGAACTTGGGCATTTTAGATGTACAAGAGCAGAACAGGTCCTTTTCATTGGGAGGGAGGTCATGATTGCTCAGGAAGTGCAAAGGCTGTTTCTTCCACACCATGTCTGCAGTGTTCTCAGAACGTCAGAAGTGGAGCTGCATGTATCTGGAGTTTTCCAGCCATCCACATATGCACTTAGATGCTGCTGACTTGTCTCTCATCGTCTCCCTCCATATTCCTGCCAAGTGGAAATGTCTTGCAGTTGTCTCATCCACGGATCAGTCCATGCTGTAGGTTTCCAGCACAAAGCAATCTGTGACAGGCTGTGCGGTGCGATCACTGCAGGCAGCCTGACTTCACATTAAATACAATTCTTTCCATAATTCTTGTTGCTTATTAACGCGTTGGAGGCCTGATCCTGATTCCTTTGAAGGCGATGACACAGCTCCCACTGAACATAGCAGGAGGTGAAGGGCAGCCTTTGCTACTTGACAAAAACAAAATGTTATGGTACTGGAGTTGCTTTAGAAGCATAAATACGGCGATCTTTAAAAGTGGCATTTTCTTCTTCCCCCTAATTTTCTCTTTTTAAAGCTATACTTCCTAATTATGGCATAATTAAAAAAAAACTATGGAGCTACTCTCTCCTGGGCCCACATTTTGCAAGCCTGGCATGTGCCCACCTCCCAAGCACCCACAGCTGGGCAGGTGGTGCCTCTGTGGTCAATGGCTGCGTGTGGAGCCTAGCTGAGAACCACATCTCATGCCCTCTCTGGTGCCACCACAAGAGAGCTGCACCGCTGTCCTCGCTCCTCAGGGTCCCCTTCATCCCTCAGTACCCCCAGACTTCCTCTGCACCCCTGGGGTTTGCTTTTTGCATGGGCAGCCTGCCTGCCTGGCATTGCAACCACCTCCTGCAAGCGGAACTGGGGCTGTATTGAGCGAGCCCACAGCCCCGAAAGCTGTCTGCCTGCTTCGCTTGGGTTTCAGCCTGCCACCACCTCACCTATCGAGCTAAATTTCCCATTACAACTTGAATTTAAATATTCTAATAAATTTGTTTTAGAAACTCTTACAGCTCCCTTGTGCCATTTGCAGGGAAACACTCTCCGGGTTTTTTTCTGGGAGATGGAGATTTCTTTGTGCTTGGGGTGACTGATTGAATTTTACCTGCGCTAAATTATATTTGCACATTCTAGTAATTGCAAAGGGCCACACAGAGAAACAAAGCATTGACTGCCGTTGTACTGGGATTTCCCAGATGTATAATTTCAAATTGATATGAAAAAACCCCTTGCAATGCATTAATAATAGCAGAAAATGTAACTCGGTTGGCCAACGGTGAACAGAGGCTTTTTTTTTCTGAGCTGCAAAACAAGCTATAGACCTCAGGTGACTAGCATTTATTGTTAGAATGGGTTTTCTATCGCATTCCTTCTGAAATACGAAAAATAGATTTATACTGAACAACTTTGTTGTATATAACAGATCTGGATCATACCTGGGAAGCAGTGTGGGTTTTCTTTTTTTATTTTTATTTTTTTTTCTTTTTTTAAGTGAAAGCAACTGGCTTTTGTCTAATTTAAAGGCACTTTTTGGTTATTCAGTCTTGTGGCAGGTCACCTGTCCTTTTTCCACGGCTCAATATTATCTCGTGGTTGGAATTATGACATCGAAAAAGAAATCTTTGGCAAACAGCACATACTTTTCAAGTCATGTCAGAGCGAACCAAGAATGAGAGGGAATGATACTCAATGAGGATACCAGTGGGGTACTTATTTATTAATAAAGCATGAAGATTAGCTTTTTAAAGGTGTAGACTTTTTAAAAGTGTCCATTTTCCCAGTCTCCACAAAATCAAAGGAGGCCAAAAGTTGATATATATTTAATAATAATAATAGTAATAGTAATAATAATAAATCTAATGTGTTATAATAAAGTATTAGATGCATACAGCTCTGCCTAACTGGAAGGTGGTCTCTCATGGGCCTGGACCAAGCATGTATGTTGAGCATAAATAATTCACTGAAATTATGCCAGGGGAAGAAGGTGCTGGCTTGGACAGAAATGGACACAAAAATTATGAGCATATCAGTCTGAACAGGAGCCTCAGTGTCTGGCCAAGCAGCGGCGTTACTTTCTAAAGGAGGAGACGTCACTGACAAACCTTAGCCTTGGGATGGCACTGCTCTGGGGATTGGGTTTGCACCCTGGTGTGGCCTGTCTCTGTCCTCCACGGAGCACACTATGAGCAGCTGCTTAACACCTCTTTTTTGGGCAATCCCAGCGCCTATTTCCAGCCTGCATCACGGCACTGCATTCCTCCCCAGAGTTTACAAAGCCATCCCTGCAGGCTGGCTGATGGGATGTTTTTCAGGACCCTATCTGAAAGGCTGCTCTAAGGGGTGTTACCACTCCTGCCCGCTGCAGATTTCCGAAGGTGGCCACTGCTGTGCAGCGGGTCTCAGGGGCTGATTGCTGCTGCTGCTCTAATGCAGCCGGGACCAAGCTGGATCTCTGTTTCTCAGGAAGGGTATGTCCTGTTTTCTTGAGCTGTGTTGTATTTTTCTAGCACAATACTACCAGAAGCAATAACAAAACTCCATTATCACCCCCATTTTTAAGGTTGTGAGCAATTTTAACTGGAAGCCACCTCCTTGTCTGTGCCTTATAAGCATTCCTGCCTTTCCGCTCAAACGCTGGGAGTACACAGCTCAACTATCGCTGCCTTCATGCTTTTGCAAATTTTAATGCATTATTAATAATTTTGTAACATATTTCTTCAAGCTCTTTAGCAGAATATGTTATTTCAGTGCTGCCTGTGATAAGAGTCTTAGTCACCATGTGCACTATTTCCAAGCTACCACACAACCTGAGCTTTTAATTTGTTCCTCCTGTTCAAACACAGGAAGGACCTTCTGAGAATAATATTCCTCATTATCTGATTGCTTTTGTGAATCGTTTCCTGCTTTTCTAGGTATGCTTATCATCATATCATAGACACTACAGATGGGAGACCTATTAACTAATCTAGTACGCTCTCCCCCTCTTACCCTCACGATGAGACATCATTTAATTTGTGGAACATATTCCCATCCAGATAAATCCATATTTGTGCTTTGGAAAAAAAAAAATAAATAACAACAATGCCAGGAAAAAAAAATTAAAAAAAATCCCCTCCAAGAGAGATGTTTCCATAATTGCTGAAGAAAGCAATCTGTCACTTGTCTCAGGTCGCCTCTACCTATCCATAAATGCCTTTGCAAAAGCAGGGTCCAGAAAGGTGACCAGGGGAGATGCTGGGTGGAGTAAGAGGGTCTTGCTCCCTCCCTCCTTGCCTTTGCTGTAGGGTGCACGAGGAAAAAGACCCAATTAGCTGAAAATTGCTAGCAGGTAAATTATCTTTACTGTGGGCCCAGAAGCTGCCAGATGATGGTGTAAGGAGATGCTGAGAGGCAGTCGCAAAAGGATCTGAGAAGAAAAGGAGATTGACAATTTTTGACTGAAAACGTGTTTGTTGAAAAATAGTGAGCTGACAAAACTGAAATACTTCAGAATAACATTTCAACTTCTTCAGAATGTCCTGATTTTTCATAAAAAACGTGAAATAGAAAATGCCTATATAATTTTCTGCAAGTGTTAACATTTTTTCAATTGACAAATCAATTTTTTCTCTCAATTTTATAATTGGATCCTATTTTATTTCCACCAAAATTCTGAAGAGGTAAAAACAGAAAAAGTGTGTGGGAGGAAACGATGCTGGCACTTTTTTTCTCCTTTTTTTTTTAATACATTCTTTCTGGGGAAAAAAAAAAAAAAAAAGATAAAAAGATGGGGAGTATAATTATTGCCTCATGCTCTCCCCCAGGAAAAAGAAAAAAAAGAAAAGCTTTATACCTTTATATTTCAAAATGTTGTGTTCAGACACTGCATAAAGATGCTCAGGCAGGACTAAAATCTTTTGTTTCTTTTTAATACCGTGTATTCATGCACATATCGGTATGTACTATATGTAATCTAATTAGTATATGCAGTCCTTAATAATGGCAGAGACAAATTGCCTCATGAGTGTTTGTTCATGCCCCATCTTCTGTTGAACAGGAGTGAAGAGTATTTTGTCTGCCCTCCTCAGAAAGTGAGGGGGAGGCAAAAATACCCCAGTGTGCTGGGGCTGCTTGCAGGGTGCTCAATGGGGTTGGGGGGAGAGCCCACTGTCTGGGAGTGGCCAGTCTCAGACTAGCAGAAAAGATAATTTTGTGGGGTTGAGGTGATATTTATGTCATTCAGGCAATTAGCAGGGTGAGAGCCCATCTCTCTGTCTGTAATGTGTGTGAGCTGAGGCATCGTCAGGAGGAGGGCAGTGGGATGGCTTGGTTGAGATGGCAGCACTTTTGCTACACTGGTTGCTGTTGCTTGGTAAGGAAGCAAAAAAAAGATTAAAAAATTAATACTGGTGAAGTCTGGCCACTCAGTGCTTCACAAGAGAGGATTCCTTCTTAAGGCCAATGCTGCAAAACCTCCAAGTCATTACAGGGAGAAAAAAACTGTCATTTTTGAGGTGTATTTTTCTTTCTGGAAGCTTCGGAGTTCCATATTTCAGACAAATGAACCATTTTTAACAACCTGGAGCATGAGCCTGAAGATTCTGTACATGGTGGCCACAGAGCTGATGAAAGGAAAGGGTGCTGGGCTATCACTGTGTTTCTCCAGCTCTAAGCATTTTGTCACATCTAGTCTGCTCCAGCGTATCAGTTTTTGTAGTCAGGGGACAAAGGGGAACTGTCAGTCTCAGATAACTGGCTTTGCTATATCCTAAAGGGTAGTGCCCATTTTATTCTGTCTTTTCTGTAGCTCAAAAGCCCACCTGCAGACCTTTGCCTCTTCTCTGCTGACATCTCTGGAGAAGAGCAGCCCTTGTGCTGTTTCCCCTGTGGATGGGCTTCCTGCTCTTTCATCACCAGTGCAGAACCCACTTCCACACCAGCCTGGCATGGGCAGCTTGGTCATGGATCAGCCAAGGCCAGGGTTATCCCCATGGGGCTTGATCATTGTCAGGGCAGTGGGGAGCGGGTGGCCCTGGCAGGAGCGCCCCAGGATGGGGCAGTGGGTGGCTGCCAGCTCCAGCAGTGCCACGGCAAGGTGGGGACATGGGAAGCAGCTTGGTACAAAGCAGAGAGGTGGATGGAGGCAGGCAGTGCTCCAAGGGGTGGGAGGGAAATTGCCAAGATTTAACCAATAAATTTTTTGTTGTGAAATAGCATTTCCCTGTCTCAGCCAGATGCAGATGATTGATAAAATGATATTTGCAAAATGATATTTATCTCTGGTAATGGCTTCTTCTAGGTCAGGGAAAAAAAATGGGTATTACAAAGATAAAGGGAGGACAAGGGGGAAAGAGAAGGAAAAACAGTGTCAGCGGTGAGGCTTAGCCTGAAAATCTCTGTGGCTGGCAGTAACTACTGCAGCAACAGCTACAGTGAGAATACATTGCACTTTTTTGTTGACTTTTCAGTTTTTTAATTACCAGCAAGTTGGTAATGGCATGCAGAATCAGATTCTGCTTCCTTTCACACTCCAGACACTCATGTTTTGACCACAGGGCCATAAAATTATCAAAGGAAAATATTATTGGCTGTAACCACCTCAGTAATATTTTTACAACTCCTGATTGACCACAAATCTATATTTAATAAGAAAAAACAAAGCAAACACACACCCCATTCACTTCAGCTAGTGCTATACATTTAACTGGGGAAACACATTCATTTTATAGGGAGGCAAGAATTGCAGTCTGTGCCTAGGAAAATATACTTATTATATCCATGACTGGAAAAAAATATAAATTTTCCTTTTTAGGTATTTTCATAAGATGTCTCAGACTTTATCAGCTCAGCTGGCCTCCTGATAAATTATTGCAAATATTGTACTCTACATACTCATTGTAGTGGCACATTAGAGAGACACTTTTATGTTTTGAGTACCTTACACAACATAATTCAGAAATTAAGTCTTGACTGGCTTAAAAATCACCTCTTCAGGGATTTAGATTCCCGAGGAAGCATAACACAGCCTGAAAGAGTCTTGCCTTCTCCTCTCAGATTTCAAGACAGGGAGGTCCTCCTTTTCATGCTTCTAGAGAGCTGTTAAGGAAAACTGAGATAGCTTTGAACATTGAGGAAAACACTTGCAGCTGCTGGGAAGATACTCTGAGGTAGAGCAGGGGCTTATGGCTTCTGTCAGGACCTTCACAAGAAAATATATTCCCTGCAGAATTAGCCTGGGCCTGGATGCTGAGCTGCACTTGGTTCCCACTCAATCCACTGCGGGCACTTGGGTTTATAGAGAGTGCAACCTTGATGATCTACCTCAAGGTGTCAAGAGCAGGAGTGCCCAGGGGCTGTTTTACTGTGACGTGTGGGACCTCTCTGGGTCTGGGTGCAGGACAGCTCCCTGCTGCTTGCCTGCCCACCTGATGGCAGGCCTGCCATGCCTACTCCTTGCTCCTGCCTACCAGAGCACAGTGGGGAGAGCTCCTGCTGCTCCTGGCTGCATGGAAGCAGAGTGTAAAAGGTGGTGCTAGGGCAGGAGGGCATTTCCACCATGGCTTGTGATCAGAAGAGGTGGGGGCAGCTTGCTGCAGTGAGGAGGTGTGTGCTGGAGTCTGCATGGAAAGGGCTGTCCTTGGCCACAGCTACAGCTGTGCACCCAGCAGGTTTCCTGGCTGTGGACTGGAGTGTCTGAATCAGGATGAATGAATGACACAAAGCATGGTGTCATTCTTGCCTGATGCAGAGATGTGTGGACTGGAAGCTACATTGGACACCCTGGAGAAGTTATGGCAACTGTCTATGTCATGGCACACACACAAGGGAGGCTGTGCCAGTCCAGGATTAAGTTCATTCAGGTCACACCTGTGTCTAGGAAATGTGATGTTGACAAGTTAACAGACAGCACCTTGCAATTCTTTTCTGCCAATATTCCTGAAATTATAGAAGCCATGCATAGCAGCTGGCAGGAGGTGGCAATTTGCTCCCAAGTGTCCACAATTTTCTTCTGCCTAGGCAAGAATACATGTCCACTGAAAAGGATGCTGCTCCATCATCTCACAGTGCTAGGTGAGCCACTGGATAGCAGTATGGAATCCAGTGGATTTCAGTTGGACAGATGGGTTTCTGCATGGACATGCAGGAGCTTTATTCCTAACGCCTCATTTTCTCAGCAGCTTGCATACGCTCGATGGATTTCATGAATCCAAATCACCTTCCAGCAAAAGAAAAGTTGCATGACAGAAAAAAGAACAGCAGTAGATACAACCTATACATCCACTTAGAAGGTGAGCAAGACTCTGGCATACCTGATCTTGCAGAGAGGATCAGGTTTTCCCTGGGAATGGGTCTGCCTGTTGCCACTTTGGCATCACCACCTCTCTTCTCTTGCTACAGGTCTGTGTCCAGGTGAGTGGTGCTGATAAGGACTCTAGGTACATTCACATCTTCTCAGGGCCAGAGCCCCCAGGTTGCCTGATAGCTCTCCCTCCAGCTGGGGGAAGCATCAGCAAGATGAGTGTGACAGTACAGCACTGGAACCAGGAAAGGAGCTCGTGCTGGAACTTGTCATACACTGGCCATCCCAGACAATTGCCTTTGCTGCTGCTTGGCTCACATCCCCTGCTGCTGTTCTTCTTACAGACACTCCATCCATTTGGTCTCCATTTGCCTGCTTCTGTCACTCTCTCCCCTTGTCCTGTGCCTCCTTTTCCTTCCAGCACATGGTCTGTTGGTCTGATGGATCCCTCTGAAAGCAGGTCACTTCTGTGTGTTGTGGGATGATGTTTCAGCCACAGCTTATGTGAGAGTATTTCTCTGCCGAGTCAGAAGGCCCAGCTAAAGGAGTGGAAAATCATATTGCTGTTTTCTGCCTGCATGCAGGAAAAATGAAATCTCTCTCATTTTTCATTCTGTAGCACAGCAAAGCCAAAAGTTGCTACTTTTATCTAAAGCTATGCACATAACTGACTTTTCAGTCGGCTGGCTGCATTGCAATATAGGAGGGAAGAAGTCTTCTTGGTCTGAAGAAACTTTTTCTTTCTTAGGCAAATACAAAAAAAAATCTGAAAAATTTAATTTGTGGCCAAGTGAAATATTTCATTTGACTTAAAATGAATGTTTTCTTCACTATAAAATGAGAATTCACAGCATTTTCTTTATATGAAGGAAACCAAAAATTTTCTGTTTTGGATAGCATCAAAATTTTCCAGTAAGAAGTACTCCGTTATTAACTTTTATCTATGGAATATGCTTCAATCCTTACTCTCTTCCTTGCTTTTGGGACTTTGGCTTGACAGGAGCTCAGTGAAGTCTCCAACAGGAGGAATGCAGCTCCCTCCTGAAGCAGGAACCAAACATGAGAAATGCACATAAAGCCTCCTCCCCCTGGATATATCATTGCGTGCTCTTGAACAATTTAACTCTGTGAATAAAATCACCTTGTAAAGTGTAAGGGGAGTGTATGACAGAAACAAAATTAAAGGCACATGTTTAGGAACAGCTCCTGGTCCTTCCTCAGTTTATGTGCTGAAAAAATTTTTGTGTTCTGTTTCATGACTTGGACAGTGTTAAAAGCACTGAAGCACTTTTATTCACACATCATCAACTTGTTGGAAGAAAATAAAAAATAACAGTGCCAGCAACTTTGATACCATATATGTGATACCAAATACTGTGATGCAATTAAAAAACTGCTGTAAACTATGTCTTGCTGGACCTTGCAATTAACCACCAAGACAAGCCCAGCACTTCCTACTGCTGAAAATCAGATTATCTGAATAACTGAGGCCTCTGAATGTGTCCTTTGAAGAGCAACTGTTGAGCCTTCTGATGATAATTTTACTCTGCCCCACATTTAAAATCATCTTAACTTAGTACCTCTTAAGACAATATTTTCATGTTTTGTCGTTTCATAAAAGCCAAAGGAGCTCAGCTGCTGCAACTTTTCCTAAGGTATGTTACTGTGATATACTGTGCCATAAATGCTAAATACAAATGCGTAGATATGTCTGCTATGAGGAAAGGCTGAGAGAGTGGATTGTTCAGTCTGGAGAAGAGAAGACTCAGGGGAGAATCTTTCAGTACCTAAAGGGGACCTACAAGAAAGATGGAAGGGACTTTTTCCAAAGGCAGTGCTGACAAGACAAGAGGGATTTGGTTTAAACTGGAAGAGGACAGGTTTTGATTAGACATTAGGAAGACTGGAACAGGTTGCCCAGAGAAGTGGTGGGTGCTGTATCAAGGCCAGGATGGACAGAACTCTGAGAAACCTGATCTAGAAGATGAAGATGTCCTTGCCTGTGACAGGCAATTTGCACTAGGTGACTTTCCAACTCAAGGTCACTTCCAACCTAAAGCATTTGATGAGTCTATTTGAATATAAAGGTCTTCTTCATGGTGAGAGCCACAAATGATCTTATAGTTCAGTCTGGTTTTCCACAGGAATCTTGTTTCTCTTCTTTAGCTGCATGTGTAGTCCTCCAAGAGATTTTCCTTGTCCCAGCCTCCTGGGGACCAAACCATACAGTGGGGTGAGGACACACCTGTTGTATGTGGCCATGGGCTGCGGTCCCCTGTACCCAGCTCCCTCTGACACCGCCTGCACCGCATCTCTGTGAGATCAATAAAATGGAAATGTCATCTCTTCATCATCACGAAGGCAAGGTTGGTATTAAGTTTCAGCAGTCGATGTTTGCAGCGACAGAAATTGATACACGTTCCTTGTGTTATTGCAAGGCTCGAAGCTGTTTGCAGCTGTGTCTTTATCAGAAATTCTTGCCTCTCTGCCTCTGTCAAAGGCTTCTAAATTACTTTATATTTGTAGCTTTTGAGCAGCTGGATCTCTCTGCTCATATCCTTTAATTTGTTGAAATGTAGCAACAGCATTGTGGCCAAGGTAGCATGCTTGAAAAATTGTTTTACTTAGAAGGTGCAGCCTACTCTGACCAGTTCTGAAAGTAAGATGGGACTAAGCTTTGACTGACCAGAAAGCAAGGTAAGGGCAGCTTCATCACTCTCCCTAAATCTTCATTCTACCATGCAGCCCCATTCCTCTGTGCACAAGTTCCCACATGTCTACTTGAAAAGCATTAGTCACCAGTCTGGGGACAGCAGTTAACACCAGGAGCCTCAGGTGCCCAGTTCATCAGCTGTAACCTCAGGCAGCTATGAGGGAAGGAGAGTCCTTGTCAGTAGCTTGTTCACAAACCACCAGCTGAAACAGATTCACACAAATCTTTTGTCAAACAAGTTGGAATAACAAACACATTTATAAAAAAAGCAAAGAATTCATTAACAGAAAAAGAGGCTAAATTAGCTGAATAAATAATTCACCACAAATTCCTCAATTCAGTTTCACACCAAACATTTACATTAAACTTCTAATTCTTTGACATGCTGGAATATTAAAGTAAATTGAAATCTGTGTCTATTAATGAAAGTAATAGTCCAAACCTTATCACTATGGGAAGACTTGCAGCTAGGTCTCATACAGTTATGGTTTTTCACCATTCATACCCCAGTTCAAAAGGCTACTTCAACATATCCTTAAGTGAAGAGCTCATTTATCTATTTTATCTCTTCTGATGTCTCTGAGAGGAGTTGTAGCTATTGCTTATATGCTTAAGAAGGGAATTAACTTGTGTTTCAGGATAAATGGAAACAGCACAAAATTTTGAGCAAGTCTTTCCAAACACAAAACCCTCACAAATTGAGGGTGCAGGACCACTTTATCAAAGCCCTAAGTAACAAAATATTAAAGTCTTTGATACTTGGGGACACCATGCATAGCCAGCAGCCTCCTTAAACATTGCCTTGAAAAGAGATATACGTAGAGGACGGTTGGGTGGAAAGCACAGGTTAACAAAATGCTGTGGTGGTGGTGCTGCCCAGTGGAGCTCCTCAGCAGGTGCTCCAGTGTTAGAAAATCTGGACAAATTCTCATGCCCTGTGGCTTTTGGCTCTCTGTGGCCTCTGTGTTTCACAAGCAGTGGCATTTTCTGATCACTGGGGTCGATTCTGCTGTATCACCATCACAACAGTGATTCCGCAGCTACGACAGCACCGTGAAACCAATGAGAACACAGTCCTTCAAAGTTACACCTCACTGCTGCTTCCAGTCACCTCCACAGATAGCAATAGAAAGTGCAGTTGATTAATTGGGATTTCATCAGCCAGATTTAACCTCTGTCACTGTCTGCACTAGCCCACACCACACCATGACCTCTCATTATATCTTGGATGCAGAGGCCTTGGCCAAACCAGCCATCTCTGGTCAGGGATTTGTTTATCATCAGAGATCAGTTTGTTTTGCCATTACAGAATTCCCAGTGTGTATGTATCTTCTCTTTGTCTCTGCCATTCAGAACAGTCTCCATTTCTTGTTAATTTATAAACAGTGCAATGAAATCAAATGAGACTCCCATAGGGCTTTCTTTTTATTGTAAACATGGTAATGCTCAGTGAAAACACTGAGGTATTTCAGCTACTAAACACAGCAGGAAAAATAATAGTTTTGGGGAGGTGGTGGCAAGTAAAATACCACATTTTTTTTTAAGTAACGTCTAAAATGCTCAGTTATTTTTTAAGTGTGCAACATGTACATTTTCCCTAAGAAGAATTTTCTGGTCATATCAAGAGGGAAATCTCAGGTAAGCTTGTCTGTGCACAATATATACTAATGTAATTCTTCCCTATTTTGTGGGGAAAATAAAAAAAAAAAATCAAGTAGATGGTAGCTGAGACCTTGTTTCATCTTTTGGACACATGAAATATTATGCTGAGTGTCTCTTTTGGTCACTCCAGATAAAATTATGGGATTAAAATATGCTTAAGCACTCTGCAAAATTCTGCTCCATACCATCATGAGATGGAACAGCAAATTCAATTTTTTTTTTTAAAACTGGAAAAAAAGCTTTTAAAATATCTTCTGCTGGAACTGAGTGACTGTTTCCTAGTTTAAAAAATCCTAAAAAATAGGAATTAATTACACCGAATACATAAATTCCGATAGAAATAATTTCTGTTTCTAGATATGGGACATTGCTCTTTATTATTTTTATGGTGTTGCAGAACTACTGAGGTTATAACATACATTAAAAGTAGGTGCCAAGCTTTCTCAAATTAAAGGGTTGGCTGTGCCCATGACTGTGATGAGTCAGTATTGGTTGCTGTGTGTACCCGGTGTCTGTGCACCTGAGAGGGTGCAGGGGATCTCTCCTCACCCCATGAAGCTGAATCATATTTTTTTGTAAAGTAGAGAAGTGTGGCAGCAACACAATTGTTCTGCTGGGTGAATTCTTAAACAAAGTGAGATAGAGAGAACTGATAGACTATTTTTAAAGTCCATAAAAAGTTAACAGCCTCTTCTCAATAATTATATATCTATAAAAAATAAAGATGATACAGGGCCAAAACTTAATGGCATTTATGTTAATGTGATACTGAGCACTCAGAGGCAGTAGATATCTGCAAAAGTGGGTCACATATAGCTTAGAAGCTTAATGTTGTATATTCTATTCAGCATGTGTCTGTTCAAATAAGTTTTTTGTGTGTAAAGTGAGCAAGTCACCTCTAGTATTGCACTGCATCTGTGCATGATGCCTGTGTTTCTGTGAAAGCAAGGAGGACTGAAAACCCCCCATTTGTTGCTGGCTGATACCCATTTTTTTTAATATTATAGTGAGGACACATCTCCTGGTTCTATGTCCTTTTATTTGCCTTTGTTCACATAAGGTCCCACTGCCTACCCAGGATGGGAGCAAATGAAAGTGAGGACATAATTCCAGATGATACTAGTTCATTGTTTCTTTACACTGATTTTACAGCAGGCTGGCTTCACTGTGTTGCCCTGCCTTGCTGTTACTGTGTGCGAGAACCTCCATATCTGTGACTGAAGGAGTAAAAAGTAATTTCTGCAGAGACCAGAGTGAAGAAGTATTGTGGGATGAGAGAAAAATACAAAGACCTTTGGGAATCCGGAGAAATATGTTCCCCTCTATTTTTTTAACTGTAAACTCTGGTCCTAATTTCCTTGCTGCTTTTATGGAAAATTCAAAGTTATATCAGGCATTAAAATGACAAATTGGCTGATTTTGTCTGTTGTTATAAATATGGAGCACTATTTGCTTGTCAGGCAGCTTCATAATTAGCAGCGGTCTATGTAGTATCAAGGCAAGAGATCATCAGATCAAGTTTCATGTTTATTCCACAGCCATCATCTTCCCTATTGCTAATGAAAGTGTCTCCCAGGGACGGGCGTATCTGAGCCTGGCAGCTATGTAACATCACTCTCTGAGCTTCACTTCCATCCCAACCCTCATTCTCACTTGGATTTTGATCATATCCTGCACTTGTAAATGTATCTTTTCATGAAATGTGTTTTCAATAGTGCTTTTTTAGGCAAGGCAAAACAATATGTTTTCTAGTAATTTTTTTTCCTGGTGTGTGTTTTTGTAGGGTGTGTGTTTACACTATCCTGAAGCGTGGTCAGGTTTGTTCTTTTGTATGGACAGGGCATGTATGTTCATGAAGACAGAAAAAGCCATCAGCTTCCTGGTAGTTCACAGTTTGCCTTCTGTTCCTTGCCAAAGCTGGAAGATTTTAGCTGGGGAAAGCAAAATGTCTCTGAAAAGATGTGATTTAATGAGGAAAAGAATTGCAAATAATGCAAAGATAGAAATGGGATTCCTTAAGACATTCTGTGCTTTCATTCACTAAAATTTCTCCTGCAGAAAGCATCTTCTTCTTACCTTTTCCCAGTCCGGCCTTCATATTGTTGTTGTAACTGTTTCTGCATGATGTGAAGAAGCTGAAGGTTCAGTATAAGCAATAAGATCACAGGACTTTTGATACTGGAGCACTGGATCAGTTGTCATGTCACGACATACATATTCATAACCTAGCAGGCCTTGTAGTCGATTTATGCATAAGGGACTGATAAGAAAAAAATTGATTTATGATGATCTCAAAAACATGGTCTCCCAAGATGTATTCTGCAGCTTTGAGACCTACAGTTTAGGCTCTATTAATTTTACAGTGCTGTCTGGAATTATCCATCTGTTTAAAGGTTAACTGTCTTTACACTTTTGAAATGGGTAGTTCTGTTTTGGTTCTTGCTTTGTTCATGCCACTGATTTATAAATTATTAAATCTAGCACTGCACGAAAAGACTGAACCTGGTTGCCAGATTACAACATCTACTTATTTCAAACTTTCTTTAGCAACTTTCTGATATTATCTTAAATACTCCCTGTTGAATGCTGTGAGGAGGGGAAATGTTGAAGCCAATGGTAAGCGTTGTACAATGAGCTTCCTGCAAGAAATCATCATTATTATTACACAAGCATTGCCCAGAGGAGCACAAAACCTAACACAGCACTGTACCAGACAAACCCTAGCACATGGCCACACAGTGAGAAAGGGGTAGGGTCACCTGGTTGAGAAAGAGCTACAGATGAGACCCATAGAGTCTGATCTTTCTTTTTTTTTTGAGTAAAGCATTCAGGCTATAATGTTTGGGCTTTTATTTTTTCCTTTTTCTTTTTAGTAGTGCTGTTTGTCTGTTAGGGCAACTGAGCTGGTTACTCTATTGGGCAGCTGATGCTGGAGGGAAGAAGTGGGAATGGTGACGTGCTTGGGGGGGTTTCCAAGCCCATGTGCCTCTCAGCAGGCACCCACCATCCCCTGCTGGAGACTCTGACTGTAGTCTGGAGTGAACAGCAGTGTGGCAAATGACTGTGCTCCGTGGTTCCACTCACACAGCCTATTACTGCATGAGAACAGGTTGGCTTTATGATACTTGTTGACAATAATTAATCCATAGGTGATAATCACAAAATTCTCATCTCTTGTACAGAGGACCCTTCTGCCAAGACTCTTCAGCAGCTGGGAAGTTGTTTTCATTTTTTGCATGTGAGCATTTGAAAAGACAATCTAAGAACATGCAACTAGCAGATAAAAGTGTCTGAATTTCCACAGAATTTTCTTTTGTGTTGCATTTGCATGGACATCTATGGGTTTCCGTGCTGCAGCTCCCTGTTGTCACTGCTATTTGACCACGTTGATCCATTGTGAAAGGTACCTGTTGGTAACTGCTGGGAAGTGACAACTTTATTGAAGTTATAATGTCTTGTCTTACGTTTGTGTATTTTTGTTTGTACAAAATCTTGCAGGTATATCAGAGATTTTTTTCTGCAGAGCTAAGCTTTAGAAAAACCATGCTATTAATTTTCTAAGTTGATTTTGGACTCTTAATTAACTTTGGCTGCAGCGTACAAGCTCCAGCAGAAACTTCCTTTCTCAAAGCACAGGAGACCTATCCTTACATTCCCTGCTGCTTTTGGACAGATTCTAACCCAGGAGAGCCATTTTGCTTGTGTTTCTTGCTGGATCAGCAAAAGCAGAAATACTGCCTGTTCAGTTCTCTTGTATATAGAATGAGCAGCTCAGCTTTAGCATAGTTCTGTGAGAAGACTATTTCACAGAAAAAAAATGTGCCTTGCAGTATTATTCCATCCCACAGCTTGAGAAAAACTGCATGAGCATTCATCATCTGATGATAGTCAGCCATGGGTGAAGAAGTTTGTTACACAGACTGATAAATGCTGAGCAACTACTGTTTCCACAAAGTAATGTTCAGAGGTTCATACACTTAATATTTGGATATTTGGCATTTGCATGTGTAAAACTGGAGAAATTCCCAAGAGAATACTGAATAAATACCTTATGATCTGGTCCATTAACTTCACTGGAGAGGTCAGCTCTAGAACTATTAGAAAATAGCATTTTGCCCACATACAATTTGTTTTTCTTTCATTGAAAATGGAGAGGGTTTTTTCAAAGATGTTCTATTGTTAAACTAAATTATTTTAGTTTGTGTTGGAAATTGAAGTTCTTGGGTTTGAAGTCCTTGCCTTTACAACGTAAAGTTGAAAATTTCTACATAAAAAGACACTTTATGTGAAATAAATTATTTAAATGAACTCCTAATTTTCCAGTGAAAGCCCAATTATGTTGGAAAATTTTAAACCATTTTCTCAAGAGTAGAATCCTCAAGAGAAATGAAATATAGCTGGTATATTCTCACAGAATCATAAAACCTATCCAAAGTTAGAGGACGCCTCAAGTGTTCACTTAATTTACTTCTCACAGTATACAATGTTACAGGCAGAAAAAAGGTAATAGTTCAAATGATAGTAATGAAGAGCTTAAATTATTATTAATATATTTTAAACAAGCATTGATTTCCAAACCATTGGCAAATAGTTGTTTCAGTGTAACTCTGAATGAGTGACTTTTACCCAAATCAGCGGTGTGATTATTTTTTTTCTTTTTTTTTTCCCTTTTTTTTTTCTTTTTTCCTTTTATCCTGTGCTCTGAGTCTCCAGTTAGGAGGAAGGTCTTGTTGTGCCAAAGGACTTAACAAGAAGGTCCACAGTGAAGGGCATGTCATCTGAAGAATCTCATCTCAAAAGCCTCCCTAGACATCACACTTCTTCACAGAAGATTTCCAGTACACAATTAAATATGCTTTTGTCAGTGAGCCACATGCTCTTTTTGAAGGGGGGCAACATTTGTAATTTCAGTTTTACCAAAGATTACGTTCCATAGGTTGAGCTTGCCAATGTGTAACATCCATGAATGTAAAACGTCAGTCTAAAAATTACCAATCTCTTTCTGAAGTGCTATGGTCTGTGAGCAGACAGGGTTTTGCTTTTTAAACAAGAGGCAAGTAAGTGAGATGCTGTTGTAGCAGATAATTGCTAAAACCAAACCTCATTGCTGTGATTGCAGGAGTTGTTGTGATAAATACAGGTAAAAAATTGCAAGTCTGAAAATAAAAATGCATTTATTCAAGAGCTTTCCATGGCCACAATGTAATTGAAAAGGATGCTGAGATCTCATTACTGCTGAAAAGGTCTCCTCACTATGTGGAAATGTGGACATGAAGCAATAGAAGAGAGCTGAACATTGCAAACTTTGACCTGCTTCCTTTGACTCTTCATTACTCTGGGGATGAGGAAGATCTGCATCCATCTGTCAATCCCTTGTAAATATTGACTTCTAGGGGGCAATGCCATCCTGCCAGCTCACAGTGGTGCCTTCCTTTGTTCCTGCCAGATTGTAGCACTACAGAAACTGGCTTCCCTGCACATGAAAAGTTTCATCATTCATTTAAGGAGCTTCAGATACTTTAAGCACAGCTCATTCGCCCAAACCAAGGTATATAGGACCGTCTGAGACACCCTGGGCATCCTTCTGGTCCCTCAGCTGCCAGGTTTGCTATTGGCTGGGTCTCTCACAGGTCCCTTGTCATACGTCCCAGTTACTATGTGGATACCTAGGAAATTTCTAACCATACCAGCTACTTTTGTCTGGGCAACTAAATGATGCCTTTTTTTGTATCTGTGCCTGAGAGCACAGTTACCACACAATGATAGAGCCATGGGCAGTCAGGCACTTGCCTGACCAGGACTCTAAGCAATTTAGAAGCATTATGGGAAAACTTATTGCAATATCATCTTGGTGGAAGCACCTTAAAAACTAAGGGAATTCAGAACAAGAGGTGCTCAGTCTCATGCCAGTGGTAAATACTTGAGCCACTCCTTTAATGATTTTGGAAGCTGCAGTGTCTTGCAGAATGAGATTTGATCCTTCAGAGATGAGCTTGACAGGTCCCACTAAAAGAGCAGAAAGCTGAAAACAAAATCTAAAGGAAAAATTATCAACTTCCCTAGCAGGGAAGACAGTGCTGTGAGTGCAGTTAGAAGACTGCAGCAGGGAGACAGGGATGGAGAGGTGTGTGCATGCTCAGTAAAGTGCAAGTCCTTGTCTGACATTCCCATGCTCCTCCTGAAGGTCTATTGAGCTCTCAGACAAACACCCTACCCTGCAACCTGTGAAAAGTGCAGAGTTAAAGCTTTTTAAGTTTGCAATTGAGAGGTGGGATTAGAAAACAATATCCACTCTCAGCCCAGACCAGCTGCTTGTGTGGGGGGGTGGGTACAGAGAGAGAGAGATGCTTCCATCCTTAATGTCAAAAAACATGCCAAAGCTATTACTCCTTTTTCTAGAGTCCAGAAAGTGCTGATGAAAGAGCAAGGAGGATAGGCTGCACTTGTGGTGTGCTTCTCCCTGGGCTGCTGTTGAACTGCCTCTGGGGATGGATGGCTGGAAAAGAAATCATGACTGAGCTAGTGGCATTAGCCTTGAAATAATTCCTTATGACTTGTATCCTTTCCTGCTTTTGGATAATGCCTGTGAAGCATGCACACCAATAACAATTTCGTTTGTCTGGGAAGTACTTGGAATTACAGATGCAAGCATCAGCAAACAGCGCTGGGGACCATGAGCCATTTCCCCTCTGCCTCAGATGCCTGGCTGAAGTCTTGCTGTTCCTTCATTTGCCTGCTCACAGAGGGGCCTGGGGAGTGGTGGGTCACCTCAGGTGCTTGCTGCTGCCCTGAATTTGGGCACAGAAGCTGTGACGGCACCAGCTACCCACCATCAGTGGGCAGCCTGAGCACAGCCCCCAGCACTCGTGACACAAGCCACTGTTACCTCTGCTCTTGGGTCACTTGCACAGCATCTTGAATCCAGATACACGTAGGCAGCACTTTGATCATAGGTGGGAATAAACAGGCATGGACTCAGCTGAGGCAATGTTCTATTGCTCTTTCAGTTACTTTACACAGAACTCTTAATAGCTGATGTAATAAAGCTGATGGCAAAAATAAGTTTGACTTAGGGCAAATAGAAATTAGGAAGAAACAGAAAACATGGAATTTTCCCTTTGGAGCAGCTGACAGACAACAAGTTATACCATTTACTAACAATGGTGCTAGTGACCTATCTGAATAGTAATGGGGTAGTGACCTATCTGAAGATATTTTTCCAATCCTTCCACTTTCCACCTTCCCTCTGCTCCTACTCCCTCTTTCTGTTCAAAAAGGTGTTTTCCTGGTGGATGCTGGTTCAAAACCTCTCAGAACTTGCTGGGCATGTTTCTTTGTTAAGTGCCAGGTGGTGAAATAAAAAAAGACAAGCACAGAGAGACTTTTTGTTACTGTGATTAATTTTCACATTCTTACAACTCCTGATCCCAGCTGCATCCTGATGTGGAAGATCCAGCATTTAAATAGCATTCAGGGGTTACTATTGATCAGGGGGCTGGGGGGGAACGCATTTATTCCTCCTGGATTACTCCTTCTCCTGCTATGTAATTATTTGTTTCCACTTGTAGTGGTTTTTGTTATTTAGTGTTTAAAAGTAGTTTAATTAATCTCTTCTGTTGTTGTTGTTTTGAAAATGTGACAGAAACTCATGAGATAGATAACGGATTGATAAAGAACACTTGAGGGGACCCTGGAGTGCTCATCATTTGCTAGGTAGGGTATGTTAAACATAATACTGGTAAGATCAAGCCCTCCAGGACAAAAAATGAAAGAGGCATTTAATTGGAACACTTAGCAATCACAAAACCAAGACAGAGGTTAAATTGTTTTGAGCAAGAGAAATTAATACATTAAAGGTTACATTTCCAACTGTGAGGCTGCAGAGCCAGGCTCTTATGCAGTGTCAGAATTACATAAGGCAGAAGAAATGGCTCTGAAATGATTGTGGAATCATTAACAAAAGCCAAGGCAGAGTAAGACATTTCCCAGCAGGAGGGTGTGAAGAAGAATAAAGACATGGAGAGAGCTCATTAAGAATGAATTGCAGACCATAAACATTTGAAACCACTAAGTGTGGAGTTCTATCTGTTATCTAATGACTCAGAAATTATAAAACTAGCAATGACTTTCAGAAAAGGAGTTGACTTTGCAGGAGGTTGTTTGCCATTATGAAATAAAGGTAATTTTTTTTCTAGATGGGGGAAAAAAATAAAAATCCTTCATCTTTGTAAATCAGCACAATTTAAGCAACTTCAGCTATACCCCAGAGAGATTTCCTTCTGTATAATTACACATTGTCTCAGATTTAGTAACAAGGATGTTGAAATGGAGGAACCGCATAGAGGATGAAGGAAGAGACAAGAGGTTCATTTCTTACTGTCTGACTGCAAATGATTAACCTCTTCATCTTTGAAAAGATCTAGTAAGTGCTAAGAACTCCCTAATTAGTAGGAATTTCATTTTCCTCATTTTGATTAAGGTCTGGACCAGTCTTTTCCTGATAAACAAATGATAGTCAAAGAAACAAGGGTGAATTAAATATGCTGACCAAACTCTGTTTGGTTTATATGATGCAGCCTCAGCAGATCTACACATAACACAGAAGGTGGCAGATTACCTGGCACAAGAAGCTAATTTTTTAATAAAAAAATCATAAGACTCAACCATTGCAGCAAGCTTCCTAGGCATTCCTCCAGTCTTCCCAAATGCGAGTGTTTTCTGTGGGTTGAATTTATACTGAAGAGGTTTCCAAACTAAGCAATATATGGGATGGGTTGAGGGAGGAATAGGCCAAGGAGAAAACACACAGGTTTGAAGAGTTGCATGAAAGAAATCCCCAGGGGGAAAAGAATTTGGAGGTTTGAGGACAAGAACTGTAAGGAAAATGACCACTACAGGTTGCTAAGAGGTTGTGGAAAAGTTACAAAATCAGGTCAGCTTGGTCTACCCTAAATTCTTTTGGGTTTTAGTTCTCTGCTGATAGAAAAATCTTGCACTGTCCTAAACAAAACATTTCACTATCTTTAATCATTCTTTGTTTAAGATTTGGTCTACTCTGAAATAATAGGTACCTTCCAGGAAAACTTGTCATTCCTTAGCTGTCAAGAGTCAAGAATACCAAGGTAAAATTTTAACAAATTCCCCCTTTATTTAAAAAAAATAAAAAAAGAAAAATTGGTGAAAAACACACATTCATCCACAAATTTATCATAAATTCATGAGTGTCATGGTTTACCTATACTTGCATTTTCAGGAAAATAAGACTGGCAAGCCAAAGTGCTGTCCCATTCTGGTGTGAAAATGGAGAATGACAGATGACAGTCTCTGGGAGAAGGCAGGCAGCAAGGTGGGATGACTGTAGAAGAAAGATCAATGGCAGAATTAGATTTCACACGGTGAGGACAAAACCCTTCTCATTTCAGATGGGTGCAGAGCTGGTTAAATGCATGCAAGGTCCATTTAATGGATCCAGCTTATAAAGTCAGCTGCAACTTTCTGACCAGCATTTCTTTTGATGGTTGAGTAACTTATGGTTCCAATTAAAAGCAGTTAGATATCTAAGTTGGAGATTGTGGCTGTATAAAATATCTCTTTTTTGTTTGCTTTCACTTGTATTTTAAAAGTACACACATCTAAACAGGAGTAGGAGCTACTGATAATTTAGGTGAACTGAATTTATCTGAATTTTCCTGGTTGGACAAGCTGGGCTTTGCTCTCTCCTCTGAGAGGGAAGCTGACCCACCATTGCTGGCACTTTCAACTGCAAATGGGCTCAAAGCTGGAGGTGACATTGAGGTGTCAGTCACAGCCCTGCTGTGTACTGGCCCGAATAGAAAATACCCTGTCTACAGCAAGGACCTGGCCTGAGGATTTTGCTGCCAGAAAGAGTGTTCCCTGTGCCATCCCAAAGCCACTCACGTGGTGAAGTGTCAGTAGATATTTTTCTGCTCCTAATACTTTGCTCCCCTTGGCAAGTACCACATCCACCTGTGTCATTAGAGAGACAGACCCTCTTGCAGTGACAGGGAAAAAAGAAAAAAAAATGTCAGGGAGGAATTTTATTAGCTTAAAATAGAGGCAAATGTTGTGGGACAAATTCAGTCCCTTTTGAAAGGAATGCTCTCCTGTTGTTTCCAGGAGACATGGCAAATTAAAATCAACAGTCCTGGACGTGACTGGGACATACTGAGGGAAGGTGAGCGAGTAAAACAGCAACAAAAGCATATGTCCTTTCTGGCATTGTCCGTCAGCATGAAATATTCCTGTGGAAGTATTCAAAAAGCTGTGTGCTGTAAGGATCTATGTTAAGATCACGAAGTTCAGCTTGTCATTCAGACTTTAGAGGGGAGCTTGCTTGTGAATGGAGGAGGAAAAGGTCTGGAATTCATAAGAATGGGAGGGAAAAAAACCCAAACGACCCTGAAATTTCTTTAATAAATAACTGGGATGGAACAGCTCCAGCAGACAGACCAGAAGTGACAGTCAAATGTAACATATCACTCAGGACACCATCAGGCACTTCCCTCCTGCTGCTATTTGAGGATCTCTGGATGCTGCAGGAAGAGGTTTATTGTGGTGCAGATTTGCTGCAGAGTGTGCAGCATGCTGCAATAACAGAGATATTTCCAATAGTCTTTGCTGCAATACCATGTACTGTATGTACTTAGCTGAAATCAATGGGACATGTAAATGAGAATAGGCAGAATCCCTTCTACGGCAAGGAACAAAGCATCTGTGCTATCCTAAGCAAATAAAAGGATCAGCTCGTGCAGGATACACAAAGAGCTGTGACTGCACTGTACCGTGAGGGGTCTGTTTGGAAGTTGAATATATGTAATTTCCTAGTGGTTTGGGCAGGGCGAGGAGAACTTAATATAAAGCAAGCAAGATCTTTGCACGCTTCTAGTAGTGAATATTAGGTAAAGGCATAAAACAGAGGTTTCATGGAAACCTCTTTGATAGGAAAGCAAAATCTTTAATGGGAGGGAGAAAAAGAAAGGTTGCATATATATAACTACTGAATAAACAAATTATATGTCGAGTCTAAATGATTAATTGCCCTGAAGAAATATATGGAACAGGCCAAACCGGAAAGAAAAGAAAGAGCATATTTCAAGGACAAGACAAAACCAGATCCTAAAAGAACCACGGTTTTCAGAAATCCCCCCCCTTGAAATAAACGTCCTTCTAAACATCCATATGCCCAAATAACAAAATAAAGCAAAGCCCAGTTGCTTAAGGGAGAGATGAGGGTATGGAAGAGAGAGGGAGGGAAGAAATACACGAGATAAAGAGGAAATATACAGTGTAATATTTCATCTGCTGATATACCACAGTGAAACATAAACTAATCCTCATTCATATGGGAATATTCACTCAGAATTTACTTGTGGCTTTGATACTTTTTCTTGACTGGTTAGGTTCCAGGTCTTCTGGAAGACCTGGAAAATTTGAAAACACAAATGTAGATAAGAATTAAGTGTATCAATTCATTGTTGAGTTGCCAGTTCCTCCCTCTCCCATAAAAAACCCCCACACCTTGCACATTGCATACCTTTGTGTGTGTATATAATAAAATAAATATGTTTAATGTAGTGTTACAGTTAGGGGTCATATGGATGTACTTATATACATTCACACACAATACCCGTCGCTCAGTTAAGTACAAGGGGGAAAAAAAAAAAGAAAAGATTTTCTTTTGAAGACCAAAAGTCAGACCCAAGGTAACAAAAGTAAAGCGTAATTTACCCTGTAGTTAAAAACCAAAGGAGTCTTTTTACTAGGGGGCTGCTGGTTCTATTCATGCCATTCCAGAAGAATATAAAAGAGACGCTTTGGGATTTTGAAGTAAAAATTCACAACAGTATGTCTTTACTTTTTTTTTTCCCTTCAACCAAGACATCTTTTGCCGGAGTCCTTTATCTAGAGCTTTGTATACATATTTTTAATCCTATACAAAAATGATAGGATGTCAAGAAGGATCTATAATAACACCATTTTTTTTATTTCACTTCAAAGACTTGGCAATTTCTGATCCATGTGACATTCACACTCCTTCAGGGTCAAACAACATCTTGCAGCCTTCATAAAATGATTAAATATTTTAAACAGCTCCTGCTTATACCTCCATCGCCCCTCGAGACTGATACTGTTATCGTTTTTGTCAAAGCCAGTTTCCATCCGCATTTGTCATTCCTGCTTGCATTTATGAGTTATCAATCGCCACGTCAAAATGCAAAATAACTGATGTTCTCTGGGCGGGATTGGATGGTCTATCTGGGGCTTTTAATCAATGCTGATTTTTATTTTCCATACCCATACATAAATCTTTACCATTCTGGGCCACATATAATGCGTTTGTACAAAACGCAGTGACAGAAGCAGTAGTTATATTATCAAACATTATACCTCGGGGCTAACTGAGTATCAAGGGCTTTCAAAAGGGAACATTGGGAATTACTGTGCAGGAGAGATGGCTGCAGGAGAGAATATAAGGGATTGGTTGTTGCCATTTATAAATCAACATCATGCAAGCTAATCCTTCTCACTTAAATGCAGACCAAATACTTTTCCTGATACTCTGAAACTCAGCCCTATCTATTTTTTTTAAAGCTTGCATAATGCACACGAACAATGGTTATATGCATTTTCTTATTTCTTGAACTTTTCCCTAGGGATGTATATAGAAACTATGCTGCCGTGTTGTTTTCTTCTCCCCAAGGCCTACAAGCCAGTAAATATCCTCTTTTTAATCATACCTGAATTATTAGAACTCTCTCCACCCCATTTTTTTTTTTTTTTTTTGTCTGAGCTACTATAATAAAAGGGAAGTTGTTTCATTCATTAGAAAGGGTATCTGCCTCATTTATTCAATGAAGATTGCAGTCAGGCTATAGGAATGGCTCATCACCCTTTCAAAGCAGGCTCCAAGGGCCAGGGCAGGCAGAGTTTGGAGCCAGGATTGCAGAGGAGCCAAGTGCTGGGCTCCCTGGGAAAACCAGGCACCATTGCAAGAGGGCAAAGGTGAGGGGAAATATTCTGCCTCCTTTGTAGGGACATCTGTGTGTGCTGCATGGTGCAGGCCCTTGCCAGCTGTAATTCCTTTCTAGCTAGAAAGTTGTCCATATTGATAATGGCAATAATATTTTTACCAGGTGAATTAAACTGTTTGGGACTCCCCTGAATGAGACACATTTTGAGGCTCAAGGGGGGAAATTTGCAGGGGTTAATCGTGCCTGTGAAGTTCTTCCTTCCTGCTTTCAGTGCTGGTAAGGCTGAATTGAAACCTTGATAACATCTGTGAGATAAGGGGTTGTAAGTGGTGAGCAGTCTCTTTTCCTCTTCTTTTGAACTAAGCTTCTGCCATGGGACCATGGCAGAAGCTTTTTATCAAGTTTTCAGCAAAACATTTTTCTGAATAATCCACTTCTATTATATGGTTTTCCCTATTGTGTACATAGGCTTAAAGAAAACATGTTTATAAGCCTTTTTTACTGAACTGCTAAAGGACATTCACTCTGGGCATCTCCTGCAGGAAGGTTACCAAAAATTCTCTCTATTACAGACTAATACATTTTATTCTCCATTTACTAGGACAAACAGGAGAGTCTTTGAATTCAGGGGTCACCCTATTTTATGTTTGTGACAAACTACAGTGTTTGCACTATGGCAAAGTAACCTTGATCATACATTCCTGCTCCATGTCAGGGTCAAAGTGGTAAGTGTAATGCAAAAATTAGGTTAAGAGGACTAGAAGAAAGGTTTCTGACAACCCTTTGGGAGCCCAGCATTACCAACCACCATTTTCCAATGTCTGTAAAAGCTTTCCAGGAAAAAAAAATGTAGACAATATTGTATCATATTGAAGCATAAGAGGCACCAAAGGCCAAAGTTTATTCTGTTAATTTTTCTGAATATCAATGCCAAACCCATGAAGTACCCATATGCAACACCCAGCTGCAAAGCGTTCCAGTTGCCCTAGTTCTGCTCTTCAAGTATGGGTGAAATATAACAGCCCTTAATCCCCAAGCTGCATTCAGAGCACATTCAAAGTCACTTCTCTACCTCCTGATGATGGAGTTGGAAGACCCTGTGTTGGGTGAGGAGAGCACTGCCATCATCTCTGGGAATCACATTGGAAATGCCGAACTGAAAAGGGAACAACAACCAAAAACCTTGTACCTGCAAATGAGTCTGTAGCCACAAACATCCCTCTGAGGGTTTGGAGACAGGAAAGCTAAAATTAAGATTAAAACATGTTTTGAAGACTAATAGTTTATAAAGCTTTGTGCTGTGCAATAATTAACTACACATGGTATTTTAATTAAGAGAGGACAGGTTATCTTTTCTATAAGCTTCAAGAGGAACTCTTATTGGTACCATCCTTCAATTTTAATTAATCAAACTCCCTCTGATAATGATGCACCAACATTCACTACCTCAGTCAAGTCTTAGACCCTCATACACCAAAGTACTAGAATGTTGGCCTACCTGCCTTGAAGGATGAACAAATAGCCCTCCTACAGAACCAAAGTGTTTTTTACTTCATACCAGTTAGTTTGAAGCTGACTTCAGACATGAGAGTGCTCTTATTGGTGTAATTGAAGTGAGTTTTGGTCAATACATGCTTTTCCAAAACAGGACCCAAAGACCTGCATCCTTGATGAGAGTGTTGAAAGGCTTGTGTAAAACTTAATGAGGTCCAGTCTGGAAGAAGTAGCCTTGCTGACGTGGTGATGAGAATAGGATAAGAGTTATGACATGTCTGCTCTGTAGGTAAGGTTCAGATTAAATATTTATATATTTATATATAATAAATATTTAACCTTGTCTACGTCATCCAGCTTCTTTCCAGCTCTGTGTTCTAAGAGACTGAAAGGAAACTACCAAACTTACAACTCAAATCTAGTGCCTCAAATAGTTTTGAATAAGACAGTCTGACTCATGAAGCCTTGCTAAAGTAATGGGTAATTTGTATAGTATGAAAAATTTGGTGTCCATAAAAATAGAGGAATAAAGCCTCTATTTTGCTTGGATTCCTGGTGATGAGGCTTGTTTGACCTGAGCAGTCAGCCCTCATTTTTAATTCAGGTTTAGACTCTGCAGATGTAGTTAAATTTTCTTGGTTCTCCTGTTTCTGCTGATGGCTAGGATCATCAATATTTTGGATCTCATTCGGTTTGTAATGTATTTTATCTGGCAGCTGTGTCTCCTGCACTCTTCTCTGTCTTGCCTGGATGAGTGGGTGGTTCTCTGACTCCTGGCATGCATTGATTATTTTTTTTTAACTTCTCCTTTTGGCTTCCCATCCTCTACAGTGGAAGTCACATTAAATTCACTTTAAATAGCTTCTCTCAGTTTTGGCCTTCAAAAAAGATGGATTGTTCTGAATAGTTTTAATAATAAAGTGCATTTTCTTCCCCATAGGATTATGAGTAGCAAATTTCCATGTGTGTCAGAGACCAGCAATGTTGCTAGGCTTCTGGGACCCTTTGGAAAACAAAAGCAAAGTTCTCACTAATCAGCTTTTATATCTGTCTGTGGAACTTGCTTTTGAGTCACTAATCAGCAGATGTTACCTAATGCTTAGAGTTTGTTGTTTTCATAGTTAAAAGTAATGTCCAGTGGAAAAAATATGTGAAGCTTCCCCTCTATATCTGTCCTTATGCCAGATTCATCTGCCTCAGTGGGAACTATGCCTTAGAGCTATACACTCGGAGTCAACTTTATTTCTTACAAGTATATGGTTTGTGGGTGCTGAAGGCATGAAGGGTTAAACAAAAGATCTTGTCTTTCATTATCACTGCTCAAATTAAATATGAACCTAAATTTTCCAGGATTTGTCAGTCCATCCATCTTGAGAAAAATATGCCAACACCACTGAATTTGCATGCTTTCTAGAGGCTCCTACCAGGACAAAAATAAATTGACCTTCAGACATGCTCTTAGCTGTGTCAAGTCAGAATTTTCTTTCTTTCTTTTGGACACTCCTAAAATGATGAGTGTCAAGACTTCCACGAAGTCTTTTCAGAAGGAACTACTGAGATTTCACAAAAATATGCTTTGCTCATGCTTCTGACTTAAATAGTAACAAAGATGCTTTATCCCAAGACTTTGAGGCACAGGAAATTTATAAGCACAATGAGAGAGAGGTTTACTGCTTTAAAATTAAGTAAGGAATCCCATTGCTAGATTACCAGCAATTTGCAATTTTGCTAAAATGTGTAAAATGACAAGGTTTGTCTTTATAATAGAAAATGATCCACCTTGGGTCATTTAGCAGTGGCTATAAATATAAGTACGTTATCAATATCTGAATAACTGTTCTTGTTAGAGGACACAGTGCTTAAAGCGCTTAGTTTTCTGATCCCGCTCACTCCTACAGTTCAGATCTTGTGGTGTGAAAATCTCACAGATTTTAAGGTCCACTCTTTAGAGGCCAACCCTCTGTCTCCACCTGGCACCTTCCATGCTGCCTAATGCATGCTTGTAGATGAAGGTGGGGGACCTTCACTGTGTTTCACCAGTGCTTCTCTGGGAGAGAGGTGTGACTTACTCCAGGGTCTTATTTCTGTGTGCCATACCTGTCCAAACTGTGCCATGTCCCCCATGCTTTTTCACAGGCAGCGCTCTGCTGGCTGCAGGGTGTTTGACATTGTCAGGTTCATGAAGAACATTAGTAAACCTCACATGTCATACACATTTGGGAAGAATAACAGAGTCTCCAGAGACTACACCATGGCCAGAATAATGGTTCTGTATTCAGCCTTTTGGGAATTTTCAGTTCCATAATGAGACAAAGGACAATTACATGCCCTCAGCAGCCAAGGCAGGGTCTCATGATTCCTTCTGCTATGTGACTGAAAGAAGAGTCATGAATAAGCCACTGACTCTACACTACATGAGTCTTAGTAGGATAGGGAAAGAGAAGACTGGTACTGACTTGGTTCTCTAAAGAGGTCTGGGCTTAATTGCTTCATTCATTTAAATTTAAAATATCAAATACTTACAAAATAAGACTGTTAAGAAAACCAGAAATATCTGCTGTATACCAGAATATGAAAGATATTTTCTGGATTGAGGGATGCAATTCTAAATTGTGGGGTAGATTTACTTTTGTCTTTCCTTTTAATTATTATATAGCTTCATTTTCTATTAAAATAAGAGACTTGTAAGTTTGTTGATTCAAATAAATTAAAAATCTATGATTTCCCTGAACTTAATCCATAAAAGTAAGAACAGAATTAAAGCAAAATTCAAGTCTCTAGGAAAAATCCTTTTCTTTTCAGTGGGATCAGGACAGCATATTTAGATGTATATCCTACAGTGAGATGAAATGTCATAGCACCATTAATTTTCATTGATCTAAAAAAAAAAAAAAAATCATTTAATATTCAGATCCAAAGTGTCTGAACGCAAAATTAGCATAAGGCAGGTCTGAGTGCTGGAGAATTATAACATGGGTGATAATTTTGAAAACACCTCCTTTGCAAGAGAAAGGGTTGCCAACATCACATTCCTGAGCAGAATTTACTGTGGAAATGTTTGCAACGTGTAATATGTGACAATTACAGTTCATTTTACTTGAGAGTGTCAGAACCGGCACCTGGAGTGTCACAAGGACCTTACCAATGTTGAAGTGAAGAAATACGTTGCTGTTAAAAACCAAGGTCCAAACATCTTAAAACTTTAAATATGAAAAATGGAGAGCGTAAAAAAGCAATATGGGAGAACTGCAGAGAGGAGGAAGAGACTGTGGAAGCAGTCTGTGGACAGAAGGAATAAGGTAAGGTGAAATAAGCCTGATAAATGTGGAAGTGTCAATAGCAAGTAAACAGAAGATAGCCTGGTATGTCTAACAGAAGATAGCCTGGTATGTCTATATATGTGTGTGTGTTGGAGGATATTAAAAAGATCCAAGTGAATGAAGAAGCTTGGTAAATCAAATAACTTTTGATCACATACTTTACAACTCTGAGTCCGAACTGCATGCAGATAGTATTACAGACCACTGAGAATCTGACTACCAGGAAATACTGATGGCTCTGTTTTCATGGTTCTAGGGACATCCCTAATGGCACATAGTCAACAAGAAAAAAACAGCAGTGTCTGAACAGTTTGTATTCCTAGACTTCCCTTCTGAACATACACAGTTTTTCTTTACCTGCAGTAAGAACATGACCAAGTCCAATCCAAAGTTTTTCCACAACACAGCAGACAGAAACCTTTTATTTTTTCTGAAATGAATGAAGAGGTAAGTATGATTTTTAACCTTATTGTAATTAGGGCAGGTTGGTGTCTCTTTCAAGAAACATCCCCTTCCAGCTTTAGGTATGGGGGGCAGGGGGAAGCAGCCAAAAGCATTTGGGCACCAGAGTGATAGGAGCAATGAGACAATTTAAATAAAATAAAAACCCTGTGTTATGACAAGTGACTAAAACCCACAAACGAATGCAGAAGTCTGCTATTTAATGTAGTGTATGCTGATATTTAAGCAGGTTTATATCTGTCAAACAAGCCTCTTTTCTAAGACTGGCACAGACTGTTCTGCGTTTGGTTTCCAGAATCAGCAAATTACATTGGCAGAACAAAGCTGTCATATTTGGTGGTATTTTGTTACATCCATTATCTCACTTAAGTTTAGACATCTCTTAGCAAAATCAGATCCCACTTAAAGACTGCCTTATTTTGCAACATTAAACAAAATGACAGGCTGCTTTAAAAAAAAAAAAAAGTTCATTAGCAAGCAATGAGTTGGTGGAAAAACTGCACGGCTGCTTCAGATATGAAGAATGAAAGCATGAAATGCTGTAACCTTTCCACAGCGGGCCAAGAGCATACATCAAGACTGTATTTGACTAAACAAGGGTATTAAATAGCTTCAATAAACAGAATTAAATGGAATGAAAAAAACTGAGGATACTTTGGACTTGATTAAGGAGGTGTTACCTCAAGACCTGCTTGGAAGGGGTGGTACCATGCGCCACTTATATCTCAGTAGTAACACAAATGGGTCAGTCATAAATAGTGATATTGGAAAATCTTTGCCAACCAGAAGACAGTAGGTATACAGAAAAACTGTATGCAGGGCACACCCCTGCATACCCCTGCACACGCTGTCATTGAAAAGGAAGGTTATGGCATGGTGTGTAGTGTTTATTTTTGGTTTTATTTTTCTGATCTGGCTGAGGCATCAGTTTATCTTGAAAAGTGAAATTTGGTTTCAATTCAGTCTTCAGAAGGATAAAAAACCAACTTCTATCCTGCAATTAGAGGCTGAGGGTAGTGTTGGTGAGTTGCCACACTCTGGTTTATGTATGGACCAGAGTGATATAGCCATTTGGTTTTTAAATAGCTTCCTATTTCCTTGTCATCTTCTTGTTTACGTCCTTGTAATAACAGACACATCCTGGTTTGGCAATGGGGAATAAGGCACCTACCACAGAGGGGAAGTAACAAGAATCAGGAATACCTTTTTGAGCTGGAGATAGAGCATTGCAGATACCTCTCTCCTCAGCTGCATTGCAAACATCCTGGCTGTAATAAGCCAGTGGTCTGTAGAGCAGCTGAGGAAACAGGGGATTCATCATGGGGGTAAAAGCCATACTGTGCCCCCAGGGGAAGATACGACCGAATTAAGGTGGTTCTGCAAAGCAAACAGCATCCCAAGCACAACAAAGGGCCTTTGCAAGAGCATATCTATGACTAGATAAATGCTTCCTTCCACGACACTTAACACTGAGGGAAGCAGGATTCTGAGCATAGATAGATTTATTTTGGTCACTTACTCAGAGTTTTTAATGTCTCAAGCTAAGAATTCTTTGAAAAAAATTACTAGATGCTCAAAAAAGGTTAATTTCTATGTTCTCCTATTGTCTGCACCCTAAATATTACTAAGACTTGCAGTGGTATGATGAACCAATAATTACAGGCCTTGGGGATGACCTGTCTTTTCTGAATTCTGAATTGTTTTGAATTCACTTCAGCTGCAATACCACAGATGAAAAAAGAAGTTGCTGGACAACCCTACCATTGTATTGAAATTCACACTTTGGGGTGTGCTCTGAAAAAGTGGGACTTGTGAGTGTTATGAACATCATATGGATCCCTCTGTTGCCCCATTCACATTCATATAGACAGCTTGTGTCTACTGAGATGACCAGATGATCTAGAGCTGACTAAAACAATCAGTAAAGATAATTCAAAGTTTTGGACTGAACACCTTTATAAATGCCAGCTAAAAACCATGCTTGGGTGTGTGCATAAACATGCACACACATGTATATTGAGGGGGGCAGGAGAGAAAAGTTGCTTTTTTCAGAAAGTGAATAATGCCATCGTTGATTTAATTAGCAAATTCTAGATGTGCTGACAAAGGGAATTTTCTTGGGAGATGCACTGTGTTGTGTCAGTGGTCTAAATGAATAGGCTGAGCTGAGTTCATGGTAATAACAGATGAACAACACAACTCACCAAACCTCAAACAGTGCATAAATCAATTTGCTGGGAATTAACCACTTGCTTTAAAATTAGGGGTTACTTGACAGGGTTTCAGTGATTAGGTTGTCAGGGACCTGTATTTCTAGCTGGGATTTATCTTTCATGATATAAGTACATCCCCTTACAGGCAACTGAGTGAGTAGGGGTAGCAATCCAATGCACCAGACTAGTTAGGCAGCAAGGCTTTATTCTTTGTAAGTACTAGGAGGCATTTGGAGGTGGACAAAGGAGGGCAGAACAGGGACACTTATCAAAAAGAAAATGTGCTGGCTTTGTGAACTACTAATAATGCCCAGGATATTAGTAGGAGAACTGTGAATGAGGGGAAGCATTTCAGAATCCCTGCGCATCACATGGCCCTTCTGTGCAATAAGGAGCTTAACAGTTTGTTAAATGAGATGCCGAAAAATGTTCAATTATACAGAGAAATTAATGAAAAGCAGTAAGCCATTTGGAGGTCACTTCATCTTCTGAAAGTTGAGCATTCATGTAGTACACGCAGCCAGGGCCACCATCTTTATGATTAAACTTATATTCTCATATACTTCAAACAATGGCAGATGGTAGACAGAGCAGTGAGATTAGGTACATATGGTAAAAGTGGGGGTGGGGGGGGGAGGGGTATGGGACAGACAAAGCAAAAGGATCACAGGCTCTGATGGACAAATCAGAATATAAAAGATCAATAAAATGTTCATAGAAATTGGCACAGGAAGTACCAGGTGTCATCTGTCAGGTCTATTTATTGCAGTATTCCTACTTTATTTTACTCAGTGGGGAATGTCCATACACCTCACTCTCCTTTTACTGGTGATGTCTTTCACTGCTCAGGTAACTTATTTTCAGATGGATTTTCTGATTATTTTTCAAACAGCTTTGCAGAATAATTATCCAAGCAGTCCCAGTGGTATATTCCAACGAGCATGATCTCCTTTTGGGTTGGTTCACAACTTGAATTCTCCTTATGGCAATGGCTCCCAAGTCACCTTTTTTTTTTTTTGGATCTATCTCATGAGGTGTGCCAAAGGGAATACCATACATCCTCTATTAAATTTCATGAATGGAACCAGGAGTCTAAAACCAGGAATAAAATCGTAGTGTCTGCAAAATAAAAGTTGACAAACCCAAAGGTTGCCACTTGCTTAACGTTACCAAAAATATAACTGGTAAACACCTGTGCCTTTTTTAGAACTCCCTTGGCCATCCTGTCATGGAAGGAAGAGTTTTTCTTCTTTAGTTTTCTCCTTCTCTTGTCTTTCCATTCATTTTTCTGCCTTGTACTAACCAAATCTGAGCATTTGAGTGTTTAGCTATGCCTTAGCATTCATTCTTCTCCTGGAGCTTCTTTCCCCATCCTCCAAAACTACTTTCTCATTTTCCCTGTCCATAGCTTCAGTCTTACTATGATGCCTTTTTCATTCCCACTCCCTTCCTATGTGCTGTATGAATTTCTGCTTTATTTAACATTTCTTGCCACTTCTCTTTGATCACCTTTGAGAACGCAATAATTACTTCTAGGCTTCCTGGGTCCTGGATGTTGTACATGCCTTGATCTCTCACTTCTGCCCTTTCATTTGCAGTAACTCATTCTTAGCTGAGTTGTAGGCATTCATTTGCAGTCACTGGTTTATCTTCATTTAAACTCAGAGTCCCAGGGCTCTCAGATCAAGGTGGCTGTGCAGGCAACATAGGCAAACCAAAATCATCCAGGCACTCAAACACACATCTCTTCTGTGTGTTTAACCTTCCAAAATGCAACAGTGTACTCAATGACTACCTTTGTAGTGGTGATTCCTACCTGAATCCTATGAAAAGTTCCTGAAGTCCCAGCTGGAGTCTGAAATAGGTGTTCCTGTGGCTACCAAAGCCTACCCAGTGTTGTTCATCTGCAGTACTTTTCATAGCCCCCGTATAAATATATCTTCCCTTGCTGAGTAGGGAGAAATCTACCAGCAGCCTGAATGAAGTAGTGGTTACCACAGTGAAAGTGGTAAAATCTCCTGGCAAAGCCAGTTGGCACAATCAGGGTCAAAAAATCACAACCTTTAAAATCATCCTGAGAATGGATACATTCTGTACTGCTTTCTGTCCTCGTTATGATCTCTGTCACAAGAACAAGTTATCCCTGAATCTCAGTGTCTGAGATGCTGTCTTCTCATTTTCATCAAATAATCCCTGTTCTTGTGACAAAAGATTGTAAGTAACAGGAACAAAAATGGCCCCAAATGAAGCCATTCTCATGACAAAGACTGTAATGAGAACAGAAAATGGCACAAAATCAATTCATTCTCATGACAACCTTAAGATTGTAATGAGGACAAGAAAAAACAGTCTGAAATTTATCAATTCTTGTGACAACCCTGAGACAGTAATGAAAGCAGCAAATGGTATGAAATTGGTCCACTCTCATGATAGACACTGAAACAAAACCAGAAAATAGCAACACGTTTATCCATCCTTTTGACAACCCTGTGAGTGGAACAAGAACAGAAAAGGTTAGGAAAATTAACCCATTCCTGTCACAAACAATCTGATAAGTGTAATAACCAATTGTCCTTTCCAAATGGTATAATTCAGCCATTTGAGCACTGGCTTCATACTAAACTGGAGTAGTAATTAAGTTTCAGAGTGTCTTTGGTCTCAGCTCACATTTGGTTTAGGTATGAAGTAGCAGGAGTTCATAGAAACTGAAAAAGTCATCCAGGGTGGGCCCACACCCACTAGTTAGAGAAGCTCTGCCTCTCCACTGTGCCTTTTGTCACTGCCGGTTTAATTTTTTTAAAATTTAATTTAATTAAATTAGTTTCTTTATCTCTATTCCTGGAACCTACAGACCTCAGTTAGAGAAGAGAAAGGAATTTTTTAGTTCCTGCTTCCATGAGCTTGTGAAGCAATCATCCAATGCCATCCCTCTGCAATCGTGGATGAGATGATATGTGGATGACATCACACATACTTACTTGTGAGAAACATCAATAGGGCAAGTGTGCAAGGAGACAGATTTCTCCTCAATTTCTTTGAAGGCAGGCTTGGTTGCATATAAGAAATTGGGAGACAGTAAAGGAAAATAAAGTAAGGGATGTGTGTAAACGTCTAGGGAGTATGGAGATTAATGGGAAAAGGTGGGCTGAGTAACAGATTATCTGAAAACTATCAGCAGTTGGGGAAAAAACACCAAAAAAAAAGCCATACAAAATTAACAAGCGATTAAAAACAAGAAGGGTAGGGGCAGAAGGGAATAGGCAAAAGTTGCCACTGGGATGAGCTCAAATATAAAAGCAGGTATGTGGGCAACATGAAAGAGGAGAAAGCAGAGAGTAAGGAAAGAAAGGTGGGTAGCCTGTGGGTTGCCAGTTTGTGCAAACAGAAGGAAAAAGACTGAACAGGAGACTGATGCACTCAACTGCAAATGGCCACCACAAGGAAAGAAGCAATGAGGATTGTAAGCTAAAAAGCAAATCCTCACTGAATACAAGAAATCTGGTTGGGGTGGATGGGGAGAGTTAAAATGACCTCTGTCTCTTTTTCTGTCTTTTCCCAGCAACTCCAGCTTTCTTTTCTACCTGTAGTTAACTGTGAGTGCAAATTATATCATTAAGTTATCTAGCTATCTAACTGTACCCACTAGTCAGTGCTGGAAGGCTAAATCCTATCACTTGCACCCAGGGTTAATGCACTGGAGAGAATTGTGGGTGCCAAGAAGATTCTCATAGAATTGGAGGCTGAGCTGAGGCAAATATAAAAATATATCCCAAGCGCTTAGCTGGCCCTATCACGCCACTTGGATGACATCTGACCTTTGCTTCTGTGCACGTGTGTTTTTGAGCTGCCCAAGCAGAGAGGAAATAATTCTGAAGTCTCCTGCTATGAAAGCCAGTATCTCCCTGTGTGGACTGACTGTCCTCTGAAAAAGTGTAAATGCTTAACCTGAGTCAAGTAGGCTCAAAGGGCAACACACTGCATTGCTGAAGGAGGAACAGAGAGGGAGAAAGTGTCAGCATGTACATATGGGAACTATTCCCTGGCTTCCTCCTGGGCTTTTGCTACCTTTTGTATTCACTCCTCAGATTTACAGTCTATTGGCACCTGCCCCTGCTACAGGAAGGGCTCCCATGCAAAGGCATGGATTTCATTATGCTTCCTTTTAAAGTAAAAAAACAGGTCTTCACATAAAAAGAGGTCTATCTCTTTAAAAAAACCCTGAAAGAAATCAGTTGTGAGAGTCACTGTTGCCCCAGTGCCAGTTTTATGCCTTCGACTAATGCGCTTCTCCAGGAACAGTCTTTAAATGAGAAGTTACGGCTGCTTTTCTGATTGAAACAAACTAGTGTTGATTGCTGATCAGCCATCTGTAAAGGAGGGCATCTCAGGAAGGATATGAGCTAATGAAAAAATGGACCTGATTTGAAAGTGTGATGTGCTTCATGCCACAGGCCAGTCTGAGTGGCATGAGATTATATCAGTGCAAGTGAGAGGTAGATTGAGAATAAGTAACTTCTGTCTTAAAGATTAAATGGCAAATTTGCTATTAAATGTGAAAGACATAAAATGGAATTAACGCTTTGAGGGTGTTAGCTGTGGTTATATACACTCTGCAAATGGCACTTCCATCCTGTCACTTGCATTGTCAAACTGCACTCTCTTCTCATTGCAGATCAATTAATACTCATTCAGAAGTATCAATTAAAGAAATGAGAAATGAAGTGTTGACCCTTAACAGCCACCCACACATCACCCACTTCACAAGCACATTTTGTGTGGCATTACTTCTCCAAATGACCTTTGTAACTGGTAAAATAATATTGATGAAATCATTAGGTTTCTTGGTAACCAATTGATAATTTTCTTCTGGGTTGCTTGGTGCTGATAGCATTACCCTTGCTGTAACTAAGAGACAAATGCTGTCACAGAACTGAATGGGGCTCGCTGGGCATTCCTGCATTTTGTGCCCTGAATTTGCAAAAATCCCCAGTGCACAGCTTATCACATGAAAAAAAAACCATAATTTTTAAGTTGTAAAGGTAGCCTTTGGAGGATTGTTATGTTTTGTCTCATTATTACATTGCATCCAGATGCATGCTCTTCCTTTGTAACATGATAGGAAGTGACAGAAGTAAAGACTCAGTATACATTTGGATCCAAACTGGGATGTTAAACCAAACAGCCAAAATTTGGAAAGGATTGGATTTAGATTTTTTTTGCTTGGGACTGAGGCCAAATATAAACTTCTCTGTGATATCTCATCAATTTTTGAAGCACCCTGAAATCTAATCCCCAAAGTTTTGGGGTCAAATGCACCTCTAAATGTGTCTACTGAGATACAGATGAACTTAAAAGGTTGAGTGGGGTATTTGATTGTATTTCTGAGTTCTCTTTCTAACCATAATTAATTATCTTTCTTTTTCTTTTGCCAACTGATTCAACCTATTCTTGAAATTCCAGCTCATTCAAATCTCTGGGATAGCTGTGGATGGAGATTACTTTTGCTATACAACTCCCTTGCATAGCTAGATCTTTAGTCATTTGATTCTTTTTTAAATTTCCTTGAATGCTTTTGATTGTGTGGGTGTTGCTGTACATGCCAGTATGCTTTGTGTCAGTTCTTTTCATTGCGTTGCCATTTATGCTTCATACCAATTCCTTTCATTGTTGTGTGACATTAAATATTTTCCTGCAGGTCTTAAACTCATCAAGCACATTGTTGGGCTGTTTTACTGTTGTTGTTTTATGTTTGTTTTTTATTATTATTTTTTTAATTTAGTACACATCACATGAAAAGGCTATAATCCTAGTTTGATCATACCTCAATAGTAGGAAGGTCTCTGACCTTTGCACTGCTCACAGGCATTTAGTTTTGCTGGAAGATGGCCTTGCTAAGTCTCCAGTCAAACCTAAATTAAATGACAATGCATGTATGCTGCATTTTATCATTACTACTCATGTCACCACCAAGGCAGACTGTCATAGTTTTCAAACAATAGTGTTTGCAAGTCAAGATTTTTCAAAGCTGCTTTAGGGATTCAGTTACTCCACTGCCATGAAGTTAGGTGAGGCTGTTTTGAGATTCTCAGTGATGGTATCTTGCCTAGGGAGTGCATGAGAAGAACCTTATGCCTGCAATATGTGCTTTCCAATGCAGACATCTTGTGGAATGGCCCTGCAAAGAGGCAGGCAGATGAAAATGGAAGGGCTCAAGAGTGTCATCATACATTTTGCAGGCTGGATTTTCAAACTCTGCTTATTTTGGTAACAGTCTCTTTTTTGGTCCAACCCGTCTGGAATGGAGACCGATAGATTGCAGTGATAGCAATGGCTTAAGTTAATGTTGCTAAGCATGGTCTGTAGGAAGAACTCTCCTGCCAGTTGTTTGGGTCCCATCAAGCCTAAATTGTTTGTGTAGTGATTTCCATACTGAGAACTGTCTTTGTTCCATCATGGGTGATATGGAGGAACAGAAAATTAGAAGAAACTAATAAAGGTAAACCAAAAAATTTGTAAATGGGCAAAACATATAAATAAAAGTAAGAACAATGACATATGCATTACACTGTGGCTGAGAGCTCAAAAGAAGAATGTCATAAAATGCTAGGCACTATGTCTGCAACTTAATAATCACCCTAGTTCCTAATCTGCATAGCACTGTCTCTATGATGTCATTACTTTTCATTTTTGGTCCCATGTCTGGTTTGCTGCAAAGGACATCGTGTGCTCTGGTGATGTATCCGAGCAATGTGGTGACTGTAGGCGGACATCCTCGTTGCTTGTGCTGTGGGAATGAATAGATGTCTCGTGCCTGGAATAAGGAACGCGGGAGAAGAAAACAGTCTTCTGTAGAGCTCTGTCAAAGGCGGGCATCGTGCAGAACTGGATGTCCAGAGGCTTCATGTCCAGAGATTTCATCTGTTGACAGGCGAGTTACTTCCATGATTTTTTTGGGTCAGAGATCTGGTTGTTAGAGCTGCAGACTTCCCGCAAACATGTGCGAGGTCAAGATGATCTCTGCTTCGAACAGAGAAAGTATTGTGAACATGCCAAACACTCTAAAAATCAGACTTTAATTTTTTTGAGTTGGGAATCCCAAATTAAGTGACACATTTGAGAATGTTCACATCAGTCTCTGCCTCAGTTTTTATGCATGTAAACCAGAGACGATGATTTCATATTTCTTCATAGTAGTATCATGAGGGTATAATCTTAAATGCAGAAAAAATATAAACAATTGTTATGATGTCCCCACGAGAAGATGGGGAGAAGAAAACAATCATTTTGTATCCAGTGCAGAGCTGGACAGTGCATGAAGCCACATGCTGGATAAAGCTAAAATATAATACTAAAAAATAGCCCAGTTTCATAAGCCTTGTTTTCTATAGCTGAGGAAGAAAATGAAGAAAAATGAGACATAGTAATGTAATTAAGGATGGTGCTATGGCACATAGGCAGAAAGAAGCCAAATGAAACTTTGTTACTTTTCTTAATACTGATTCCTTATATTTTGCCCATTTTCTGGTGAACCTTAGCACTTTTGGATGTGTTCTTTATTTATTTTTTTTTAATGTGATTACAGATACTTGCAGGTTTACCTAGATACTCATACCTAATATATAATGAGAATTGTATTTACATATGTATGTTGTAGGTGCTGAAGGGGAACTTTTCCATCTGGTGACCAGAATAACCTGTTGGATTTAGCATCTTACTTACACTGTGTGTGTAATGACTCAAGGGCAAAATTTAGAGGCACTCTTCAGAAGAAAATGACATCTGTAGAGGATGGAAAATGAAAAAAATATTCTTTGGTAATTTAAAAAAATAATTCTGAGCCACATTTTTTTGTTCCTGGAGGTACCATTGTAGGGCTCTGCATAACCACTGGTATTGGCTATTACTGGGATGAAGCAGGGAAAGCTAGGCTGATTGATAGATAGATGTAGCTGCATTACAGACATTTTCCATAGTCACCCCTCTGAGGATGAAAGCATAAAAGAATGTGAAGGTGAAACTTAAAATGTGTATGGATGTTCCTTTTATCTAGGAAAGGACAACTAACAAAGCAGTTGGAGCACGATATTTTCTTTGCGGGCGCTCCATCAGGTTTATAATGACACATCTTGGAATAGGAGAGTCACAGTGGACTCCCTTGCTTAACTATCATCATCACTTATCATTTGCAAAATGGAAGGCTTTCTGATCCTGTGTCGGTGTGCGTGACTCACCCTCGGTGACTGACGGAGAACAGGCGTTCTCTAAAGCAGTTTCGGCTCATACTTGATCCCCTGTGCACCATGTGGCACAGGAACATGAAATAAAGCAGCAAGCTGTGTGATTCCCTCCGCCACAAGCCTCACCCTCACTCTTGGTTTTACAGCCAGAACCACACTGCAATCTACTGCTCTGGCAGACCAGGAATTCAGGAATTATTCAGTAATGTTAATTGATGGGCATATTGCTCCAACCGCATCTCTCTTCGGTTTTGGATTACTTCCAAACATGAACCACAAATGGATCATTTCCAGCATAAGGTTGGGTTTACTTGCATCATAGAGGGGGATAGCACTCTTGTGAGACCTTGGACTTTTGAGGACTGTATGACTGTCTGAGGAGATGATGAAAAATTGATTAGTCAGACTGCCCAATTTACAAATGAAGTTGGATTTTGCTGTAGAAAGGCTTATTCAGTCTGAGGAGGAGAAACCTACCTCTGATATCTTCTGCCCACCATAAAAGTGCTAGGTAAATACTATTTCCAGAAGAAAGAGTCATGAATAAATGGACTGATTTAGGGAATACACAAGTGAAATTGTGTACTTACTGATAGAGTACTTGAAATTTGGAATGATTGCCACAGGTGGTGTGAAAATCAAGATCTGCAGGGAGAAGACATACAGATTTAACAAAGAAGTCTTTATCTCTTCTGTGTAAGGGATGAGCTTTTTATATTTACCATATTAAGAAAGGGTCGTCCTCACATCTTACCCATATTACACTACTAGGTTTTGTGGATAATAGGAATACTCAGCCCTCTGGGATTACTCCCTAGTTATCAAGTCAAATGCTCCATGAGACATTGTTAAATCCCTGAAACTACTGGACTAACAGGGGAACCTTCTCCTAACCCTTTAGGAGCAGGTGGCCTGGACTGAATTTGTAAGCCACTGGCTGTTTGAGAAAGCTTTTCCCTTCTGATTCATGCACATTCACGAGATGTTTGCACCTAGATAAACTCACTGGCACTCCTCCAGTTATACAGGTCTGTTAGTGAAAGCAGGCGTCAGGGTGGGCTGAAAACTCAAAAAAAAAAAAAAAAAAAAAAAAAGAAAGGAAAATTAGCAAGATAATTCCTGGGACAAAATTTCAAATTCTCTTTGCTGCATTTGCACTCTTGTTCACTCCCCATGAACATCATAATTAATGAATTGGCTCATAAGATTGCTTGTGGAAACAGCATTGTTAAATGGAGAACAGCCATATCTGCCGAGAGCACATATTAAACTTGCAAATGGGGGCACCCTACCCAGCAAAGCACCTATTAGCCAACCTGGAAGCAGAAATGAGGCCATGTGATATGTTTGTTCAGATGAAACTAGCCCAGGCACCTACAAACTGGTGGTGAAGAAGCTGCAGAACAAAAAATATTTGTATAAATTATTCATTGTGGTTCATTTCAAATAATGAGCAAATCTGAGAAAATAATGACCCATTCACACACAATCCACATGGAGAAAAAAAGCAGCTAAAATTGATAAAATTCTTTGTTACAATTTATTTCCTCTGCACTGGGTGTTGGCATAACATACTCTGAAGCCTGACAGTGATGAAATAATTAAAATATTAAAATGGCTCCATTTTAATCTTTGATCACATATCTAGATCACGTTGCAGAAATGTCATGTTTACTCATGACTCATAATGAAGAAATGTAGAAATGTCATTATTAGAAACACTGTTTTTACTGCATCACGTATCAAAATTTGCAGGCAAACCATTACATTTCCTTCTTCATTTTGCAAGCATTTGTTTCCCAGAAGAGCTGAGGCCCACATTTTCAAAACCAGAGGACCTCCTTATACAGGAAATCTGAGCTACCAGATGGCTTTCACTTTCCTGCCACCCACCACCCAATATTTGGGATTGCTCCAAAGTCTCTGCCAGATTCCTACTTCTCCCCTCTTGCTCTAGAAGCCTGGCTCCCAATTTTATTGCACCCAGAAACTATTTATGATCAGTTTTGTAGCATAGATTGAGAAAGAAGTGATGAAAAAACTTACCGCATTGCACTAATCTTCTGCCAGTAATGAGAAAAATTTCCTTCTTCAGCCCAGTTTGACTGCTTTGAGAAATAGGGTAAGTGCAGCCAGTTCAGCACTAGTGGGACCGAGGACCTGCTGCAATTCCTGCACTGACAGTGCTGACATCACTTTCCATTTGGAGCAGTATGGCTGAGATCAGCATAGTGAGGAGGTCAGGATGAAATGGGCCACGACCATTTTGTCCTGAGCCCCAAAAAGCAGCCCCTAAGGAAGAGAAATTATCTGCTCTGCTCAAAGTCCTACTGGTCCTCAAGGTGTCTTTTGAAATTCAGCAAGTCTAGTGGAGTTGACAGCGCAAAGGTATTGTTCAGAATCAGAAAGACCTAAATGTAAACACAATAACAGGAACAAAGAGGAGAAAAAAATAAGTAACTAAAATTAGGCATGCTCAGGAGAAAGAAAGCAGCAGGTGTTTGCATACCAGCACATCTGTTCAGAAAATGCTCCTTTAAATCCAGATTAAATATAAATTTTGAAGCCTGAACTCTCTGAGTAATTAAAGATTTCTACTGCATTTCTTTCACGAAAAAGCTAAAACAGACAAAGGAAGAAAATATTTCATTTTAAAGGAAGGGTAATATTAAATTCTTCCTTGTGTTTTCCATTTCACAACTGGATTTCTGCACAAAGTGCTTCACAGTTTGGGACCATTCAGAGTGGGAAGCTGAAAAGCTGGAATGTGCAAAAGGATAACCTGTAAGCACTGAGGGGATCTGATGGAAATACCACAAGCTCAGGCACTCTGCTTTCATGGTTTTTTGGTTTTGGATTCTTTTAATGAAGTTTGCCAAATGAAGAAACACCTTGTATTTCCACTGGATTCTTGAGGTAGACTTAGATTTGTTATTATTGTTGTTTACAGTAACCTCGGCTAGCACACCACAGGACAGCTAAAACTTCCCATTTCTATTACAGTTGGGAAGAAGAAGTTCTTTCTTATGATAATAATTCACATTAGTGCCCTGGCTGAAAAGTGAAATTTTTTGGCCTTTTATAATCTGGCAAAGCATCAAGTTTTGCTACTTTTGGTTTCTGCAAGAAATTATTCTCACAGTTCCACTCAATGATAATTTGTGTCTTCTTACCAGAAAACTAGATCTGTGTCACTTGTACCAAGGTCATTGAATTCCAGCTCTAAAACATTTCTAAGAATACAAATCTGACAGGGGAGAAGGTACCGGATCCCATTCCATTATATTTCATTACCTCAGTTTATTCAAGGACTGACGCCATGCAAATAGTAAAACTAGTTTAGCTTTTCATAGGCTCACTTTTCTTTACTGCTCTTTTCCTTGGTTTAAACCAGTGACCCATTGCTCGTGCAATGTGCCAATACATCCAGTGCTCAGCTGGTGTACTTGTTGCAGTATAAAATGCTCTGCAGAGGACAGCTCCATAGTGATCCTTGCTATTTGCTGCATAGCATGAAGGCTGCCCATGTGTCCACTCTTCAAGAGATGCAGGAAGAGGAGGAGGAATGCTGAATATGGTTTTCAGCTGAAATACTGTAAAATGTTTTCAACAGCCCCTGATTCCGTTTAAGAAACATATTTACTATTAGGCTTTCATTACCATTAGAGGAGCTTTTTGAAGTAGCTGGTTTCATGAACACATTGATTCTCTGTTACTACTGACCCTGCCTGGTAACACTTTCATTTAAATGTCCATTACTATTTACATTAACTAATGGTTAATTACAATGGAATTCCTGGGGAAGTGCATAAGACAAGCCATAAGAACGCCAAATGAGTGTATTAATGATTGGTGCTATCACAGTGAATACCAAATGATTTCATAATGACTGGGGAGGTAATATATAATGGAAAGAATTGCTCCCTATTTGATATACTCACCACAGAACTAGGACTCATTCTTGGACATCATTCAGAAAGTGCAACATAGCCTGGAGGCCTTTTTTAGTCCTGCAAGGAGCTTGCACTGAAGCTCAGTCCACACCCTTGCAGAGTAAGACATGTGTTGGAATTTATTTTTTTATTGCTTATTGTTATGAGTTGCTGCTATGATCCAAAGGGCAATAGCTCATACTCAATGCTGGAGAGAATCTGAGTTTCCGAATGTCACTTGGCCACTGCATTTGAGCCAATATTCAACCTAGAGTACAAGAGGAAATATTTTTAAAGGAAGGGACTAAAAAAATGTGTTTCTGGGCTCAGGTCTCTTATTAATGCTAGCTACCACAACCTTTCCACTCTAGTCTGGGGTGATTTTTTTTGTAGGACGTTCATCACCATAGCATCTGAGGACCAGATAAACTCATGCATAATATCTGTCAATTTTTTCTTCTCTTCTTTGGGAGACTTTGTCCTTGCCAACTCACTATAAAATGAGTGCCAGTGCTGGGAAGCAGGACAGATCTTCAGGGAGTTGTGTACCTGTGTTAATGAACAATGGAGGTATATGAAATTTGTTGACATTTGATGCTGAAGAACATGCCATACTGTGCTAAAGCCAAGATTTATTGTTTTAAATTATGTAGAAGTTTTGTTAAGTTCTGAGGAAAAAAGGTTCTGTTCAACCTGATATAAATAGAAGTTTAGATTTCTTCTGTCTAACTATCCATCCAAGTAAAACACCAGCTTCTATTCGAGTATACTTGGAAGAATAAAGAGAACAGATGAGACGCCCAATCTACAGACCTCTGCAGTCCTTTAGATCCTGTTCTTTGGATGAAACTCTATGTGAAGGACGAAGTGCTGCACAGCATAACCAGGAATTCATTGTTTTAGGAAAAAGGCCAAACACTAGTAGGCACTGATAAGTGAAGTGGCCCGTAGCAGAGTGGTGACTGTCCCTGGCACTGAGTATCTTGGTGGCAAAGACTATACATTTTCCAGTTTTGCATTCAAAGAGTGGATTGACAAAATAATCTGATGGGTCACTTCCCTCTTTAATTCCTGTGATTTAAGAGAAGGAGTCTGTGTTTAGTAACCAGTGGGCTCCAGCTCCATGGGAATAGAAGCATTAAATGCAATGTTTCTGATAACTACAAATTACCCCATGACTACTATAGTGCCTGGGACTTTCTGGCGACCCACCGCGAGAGCTAATGAAGATGCCCTTTTATAAAGCGCAGGATTCCTGGCAGTTATTTTTAATGGGTCATGCTGTGTTAGAAAATCATGCCTGCAAGATTCCCTGGAGTGGCAGTTGGGATGATATTACTTTCAATGAATCACAGCAGCCACCATAAGGGCAGGGCAGTATCTACAGCAGCAGCACCGAGCAATGGCGCAGCATCAAATGAACAGCTCAGCTGGTGACATCTGGCCCCTCTGATCACAACAAATCTGTAGTGTGCAGTACTCCAAAGAGTCCATCCTTCAAGATGATATGTTAAAATTAGGTGTCTTTTTCTCTTCGAGTTGGGTGACTATTCAGGCAGGCATGAGAGATCCTCTTAAAAAATGTGGGAAGTAGTAGAAGAAAGTTGGGTTGCTAGGTTCATCTTTCCACAGTAAACAATAACTTCACACCTTACAACTGAATTTGGTTATGGAAGAAAGGTCTTAGCTTTGAGAGATGCTCAGAGTAGGCAAAAAGATTCTGCTGTGGACAAGAGGGCCTTTGGGAAGTGTAGGTAGGCACCAAACAGGGTTTCGGTAACTTTTGGCTTTCTCTCTCAAGGCTGGGTGGGATCCTAAAAAGAAAAATAACTTAATGTTTGGCAATGCTTTCCAAACATGAAATATCACTACTAATTTACTGTCTCACTGGCTACTTCATTGTATCAGGTTTTTCACATGCTTGCATAGTGCCTTCCATGAGAGAGAATTTTCTTAGTGATATTCGGACATTGTGAAGGCAAGAGGTGGAACAGTCTGTGACAAATAATGAGAGTGAAATGCCAACCTTCGAAAGGGCTTTGCTTTCCCTACACCAAGCGCTTTAAAAAGCCATCTGCTTGCTTGAAATGGCTGCAACACATGGTGCTCTTCCCCAGTCCAATATGTGCTGCAAATTGTAGGCACATGGATCCAGTCAAGGACACAGTGTCTGCCTTAACTTTGGATCTCCTTGCTGTTGTCATTAGGAATCTCATCCTTAAACTTAGCTCTTGTGTGTGTTAATTATTTCCTTCTCATGACCAGCTGGCAGAGTGCTTCAGCACCTTAAGTTGCTCAATTTGATCTTTGTGCTCAGGAACAAGGTAATTAAGCAAGCTACAATTTACGGAAATGTATTTGCCTTGACTTGTTGCAAGTCTTCAGACAGCGCTCCATCCTAAATCATTTGATAATGTAAGATGCTCTGTGCAGTTCCCCCACTTGACTGAGGGTTAGTTCAACAGGTCACAGAATCAGTAATTGATTCTCAGTGTGTGTCTGTTGGTTTTATTACAATAATGAGGACCATCTTTTTTCATCTCTGCTAATATGTTACCAAAACCATCAGCTTCTCAGTTTGGTGTCAGGATGACTTTGACAGGTTGTTAGCAACTATGTGATGTACAGAACATCACAGAGATGTCTCAAACTGTGTTGCTGTGTACCTTAGAGAGCCTTAGGTGGTCACAAAATAAGTGAAATCATTTCGGGGAAAAAGTTATAGCAACAATTGAAAATATTCCTACAGTTTTGATATCCTAATGAAGAAGTTCTTTATGCCAGTTTGTATTCTTGATCACTGAAGAATATTCTGTTTCACAGGAATTGGTGACATTGCAAAGCAGCCACTGAATTTACCAGAGATTAAAAACTCGAGGATAACAACTAAACTTTCCTCATCTCCTTAGCTTTTTTTTCGTTTGTTTGTTTATTTGGGCTTTTTTTTTTTGGTAGGGCATACTAGTTAAGGCGTGTGGATCTTAAAAGACTTGTGGACTTTTCAGAATTAAAACAGCAAACAAATAAAGAGACGAAAGTTAGAAAGGCAGCTCTATAGGATTGCCATTACTCCTTAACTCATCTATTTGTCTGCAATACCCCCAAATTTAGGGATTAAAACAAAATGATAAAAAGGGCATAAAAAATCTACCCTCCAGTCCAGATAAAAATGCCTCATCAACATCCAATCTGGGTTTATGTGACCTACAACTTTTGGTTTTGGGTTCTTAAGTTATGTTGATTCTTTTGAGCTGCTTCAAGATGAAGTTAGCAAAATGTGAACAGTGCAAAGAAAAGAAGTTTAAACAACTCCTGGAGTAACATTGCAGAGAGGTCTGTTTGCAAAATCAAGAAAAAGCGAGGCACTGTCACTTAAAAACAATGAAGCACAATACTTACGTCTTTATACACTGAAACAGTTTTTATGTACATGCTACTAATGAAATGGATTCAACAATGTAGTACTTTTATGGTCCATTTTATGACTAGGTAATTATATATTTTACCTAGTCTAAATTAATTGCCATTTTACTGTTCTTTGGTTTAAAGGAAAAAAGGTATTTACTAGTATGCTGAGGAAGATTCTCAACACAATTTCAAACCTCTTATCAGCAAGGGGAATGATGTGTAAAAAACCTCACTCTTCCTTCCTGCAGGAAAATTTTAGCTACTTTCTGGGGATATTTCTCTCACAAAGCCACTCTGGGCTTTCCTGCCATCCCCTGTCCTTTGACAAGTGATTATCTTGATTGTGCTCCCCACATCCTGCTCAGAAGCAAAGAATCCTAGTGGGGCTGTTGGGGTCTCACAGAGGCAGCAGTAAACAGTCAGGTATTTGCAGTCAGACAGCGAGTCTCAGATGTGGTTGTGGTCCCAAATTCAGAAACACACACACACATTGACCTAGACTCAACGAGAATTCCATGACATATAATTAAACATGTTGAACTTTCACGCTGGTTCAAGTTCCAAAGCCATGAAGGAGGAAAACATTTTCCTGAAAAGTATTACTGAATGTTTAGCCTCTACATAAACTCTGCCATGTGTGACCTGACAATTTAAAGCATCAGTATTCTATCTATCTATCTATCTGGAGACTGACAGCCTTTTTTTTCCCCAGAAAGGCTGGTTAGGTACAAGCATACTCAAACAACTTTACAGTCTAATATAAGTCTAATATTATAAGAAATACATGGAATGAGAGGGAAATGAAAAAAGCAGCAGATTATCTCTTGTCAGTGGAGATTCAAATGGAAGGAAAGAGACAATCGCATTGAATATTCCAGGATTAGAGGTACCTAAACAGGAAAAAAAATTATTATGTCTTCTGAACCGTTTTCCTGCCACTGAGGGACTGTTCCCCCCAAATGACTCTTTTACATTGTTTTGCTACCTACATATACCACGTAGATGGCTTTTACTGCTTTTCTTGAGAGATTAAGTTGCAACAGAGCTCTCTTTTTTTCCCACACGAATGTAAACATCATTAGCTTTCTAAACATTACAGAAGTATTTAAATCTAGTGAGAAATTCAGAAGATTATAGAGGAGAAAGAAAGCCCACCTGTGGCATCAGGAAGGAGCCACACATGCTCCACATGCATGGTCTCCAGAGCAACTTGGCTGCTGGCGATGCAGCACCACACTATCTTTGCTCTTGTAACCCCATTTCACAATGCTTTGCTCCCTGCAATTCTGCTTACATGAAAAGACTCAGGAATAGAAACAGAGCTTTCAAAATACTTCCCAATTTACTTTAAATAATTTATCCTAAATCTGATATGTTTTTAAAGTTCTTCTCCTGGTCTCTTAAATATGAAGGTAGGCTTTGGTAGGGAACTTAATAATTCTCTTATTGTTTTTGTCCACCTCCCTGTTACTATGTTGATCACAGTAGCATCCAATTTCTATGAGCTTTTTCTTCATTAAAGAGAAAAAACAATGCTATGATTACCTTTGTCATTATACATACAAGACTGGAAGTACAATATTTAATTGATCCATGATACTTTTGATTTGCAGCTGCATGCAGAGGGGGAAAAAAGGAGACTCTTTAAAGCAACTGAAGCAGTCACTCTTGGTGTCTCAGCTCACCATTATTCTCTCTTCCTCAGCAAAGCCTAGTCAGCCACCATCCCAAGAAAAGCAGTGCCAGCTTTGGGGAGAGCTATTCTCTGTTAAGTCTTCAGATCTTAAAGGGCGGTGGAAAACTTCACATTTTCCCAGCAGGAGAGCAGGGACTCAGTGTAGGTGTAAATCTCTGGCAGCTGATTGTTGAAGCCCACAAGCTGTACCTTGTAAATAATTCACTCAGGCACAGAAGAATCTGCATATAAGGATGAAATGTCATTTATAACTCATAGGATATTTGCTTCACTGAGAACAAGTTTCCAGCCCCTTCAATTCATTAAGTAGCACTGAAGAAGAAGGAATAAAGGTGATGTAAAATAAACTCTGCTTTTGGATTGTAACTAACACAGGACAGTTAACAATAACCAAGATAAAAATGAAATTCTCTGGGGGAGAAGGAAGAGCACGGTGTTTTTCAAATCAGTCAGCTCAGGATAACTTTCACAGCTTCCTTATTATTAACTCTGTCAGAACCTCATCCTTCACATTATTGGTATGGTTGGACTTATAAGGAGGTCTTTAGGTGGAGGTAAGATTCTGGAAGGTGCTGGAAGTGTTTCCCCTTAAGCATTTTTGTGACTTTTGCGTTTGCTTAGAGAAAATACAGTGTAGTAAAGCAGACCATCAGCAGAATTTCACTGAAATTCTATTGTAGCATAACTGATATAATTTCTTATATTAGTACATTGCTAACATCCTAAGCTTCTGTTTTCCAGATGCTTATAATTTTGCAAGACTTCAGTAATTTACTTGAAGTGTTTCACATGACCCAATGGTGAATGCTGTTGGAAATTGTTCCCCAAAATCCTCAGGTGAATAAGTGGGTTTATGGAACAGAATTAGGGAAAAAGTATGTGCTGTCTTTGTTAAAAAGGCTGAGGAAACTCAAAGAGAAGACGAAAAAATGGTTCAAAGTTATACAGGAAAGGAAACTGAGACTGAGAATTGAAGCAAGGTTGCAGACTTGGTATTAATCATGACCTGATATTTAAATTTGAAATGTTTATTATCAGAGTGTTTGTTCCAAGTGAAATAGTGCCTTCAAAATTCAGACTATTCACCTCTCTCACCTGTGAATGCTACACTATCAGAATTCTGCTTGTACAATGAATGTGGTGGGTTTTAATCCCTGCTTTTCCACTCATTACCCTTTGTCCTCATGCCACTTCCATTGAAAACTGAGGCAAAGGTATTAATTTAGTTTTGGGCCATTTATAGGTCTTCCCTGCTGTATTCTCACTCTGTAGCAGCTCCACTTCTTCATTTAATATTCTCTTTTTATTTAGACGGCTGAGGAAATGGCTACTATTTGTTTTAATCACCTTTGACAGGTTTAACTTAATTTTCCAGAAAATTTTCCTTTTTGGGAGATTCTCACTTCATGTCTGTACTTCCTGCCTGAGGAAATAGATGTCTTTACCATTCAGACCCTTTCCTTCATTGAGTCCAGGCTTCAATCTAACAATATAATTTGAGGTGGCTACAGTTAAGTCTGGAGACTTGTAGTCTCTTTCTTTCTGTTTGCAGTCGGTGTGCTCTGCTGCTCAAGTGACTTCCTTAAGTAGCTTCATTAATCCCTGAGCACTTGTGCTTTCCTGCTGAAGGTATCTGGCAGATAACTCACTTTGAGTGTCTTTCCAAATGAAATCATCCTCAATCTGACAATGTTCTTGGTGCTGAAGATGGGCAGTAGATCCTTCACTTTCATTTCCAGCTCCAAACCTACTTTATGCTCCCTGGTGTGCAGTTTACCAGTTTGTAGATCACCTCTGGAGAGAGGCTTCCTGATTATCTGCAGTCAAACACACTCCTTTGTGTGATCCTCAGCTCACTCCCTTCTTCCTGAATTAAATTCTTCCTTCTGAACTTTTCACCTACTACTGCATGTCATTCTTCCTCCTTTTTCTGCTCTGGTTCTACTCTTATTTTGGGTACATAATTTTCCTCTTTGTCCCTCAAAAACTCATTTATTTTGTCTGTTCAGAACTTGTCTCTTGAATTCTCTCAGGCAAAACTTCTTTCATCATCAGCTCCTTGTTGTGCCTAATCTACATGAACATGTCCACATACAATGTGCTGTTTGTGCACCTGGCTGTTTTTGCTCTTCCCTGTATTGCCCAAGTCATTGTTAGAGGTGAGCTTAGCTTTTAGAGAAAGAAGACTACCCAACCTGCTCCAACCACCATGTCCCATGAAAAATCCCTTCTTTTCTGATCCCCAGTTCCCCACCTCCTCAGCTAAAGGGCTGGTTCATTGAAAGCTTCCAGGGAGTCCAGACTGATTGCTTCTCATATATCATGGCGGGAGAGGTGTCAGTCAATGGAAAAATATTAACTCCAAAAGCTTGCTCCAGTTATGAGTTAGAGCAACTGGCCATACCTTGGACAAGATAACGTGTCCAGGTCTTATTGATGTTAGCAGTGAAAAGGAAAAGAAAATGAAAGAAGGCAGGATCAGGATCACATCCACACTCTTTCAGGTCCTTTTATGATTAAAGGCCCAAACAGGGAATTAACAGCTACTGTTTTGTACTGAAAGATTAGGAATGTTTGACCTTGATTCAGGAGGCTGAAAAATATAAGACAGGTGAGTAAATAAGTAAATGGGCAAAGGTGGGGAGATGTCACCAGATGGCAACCCCAGTGGCACCAAGGATGTCTGAGAGACACAGAATCACAGAATAACAGAATTAACTAGGCTGGAAAAGACCTTTGAGATCATTGAGTCCAACCTATAACAGCAGCAACTCGTAAGTATAGTAACAAATGGAGGGGAAAATAAAGGAAAAAACCCTACAAAAAACCTCAACCACAAAGCCACAGCTCTTTACCAGCAACAGAGAAGTAAGTAAGTAAATAAAAAAAATAAATAATTAGCACCTTTCCCTTTTTTGTATCAAAAAACAATACCAAGAAGAAAACCTCTCTGATTTAGGCTTGCTAGGACAGCAGGAAGAAGAATGGCTCAGCAGTAGCCAAAGGGTTTCAAGAGAAGAAGAAAAGCATATGAAATATATTAAGAGAACAAAAAATATGGAGAAAAGTAGACTCATTAATAAATGAGGAGGAAGATTAAATCAGTGATGGTTCTAAAATGGGTAAACTACTGAAATGCTTTAAAAAAATCTGTTAAACAAGAAAAATAAGGGTAGGAGAAATGGATAATTAAGTAGCAATAACGACTTTGTCAAAGCCATTGATGAAAAGCAGGTAAGAGAATACTTAAAACATCTGAATACATATACAGATCAGCAGGTGTGCATGCATTTTAGAGTGTTAAGGGAATTAGTTAATGAACTTACAGAAACACTAGCAATTACTTACAGAAAGTTACAGAGTGTGATGGGAAGATACCAGAGGGCTGGGAGAAAAAAGGAAATACTGAACTTCTGAAAGGTAAAATGTAAAAAAAAAAATTAAAAAAAAAATAAAATTAAGCACTAAGCATTCAGTGGTCCAATTTCTGTTCCCAGGAAGGTAATGGCATGTATATTAAGTCAGAAATCAAGCCATAAGCATGATTAACAGCAAGGTTTTCGGCATGATAAATCATGACAGACAAACCTCAATTTTTCAGATTAAGTTAGAAAAGTGGGCAACAATGTAAAGAAATGTAGTGCATCTGGACCCTCCTGAAATCCTGCTCAAAGCATGAATTTGATGTGAATGTCAGCATTGCCATAAACCAACAGTGAACTGAAGGTCCATAAAACAAGGAAAATAATAAGTTGAGGTGTTCAGTTACTGAAGACTACCTACAGTGCTGCTATACAGGGATATGAGCTAGGTTTAGTTTTATTCAAGATTTTTGATGATGATGTGGTAAAGGGAGGAGAAGGACAAGGTGGTGACTAACATAATGGGTTTCTACATGGTGTGCACTAAAGCAAAGATGTGAACAGTAAATAATAAAATAACAATAAATCTCATAAATGACAGCCTGTGTATGTAGGTGAGTCAAAATAAAACAGCAAAACTCAACAAAACTGTTCAGATCACTGGCTACTGCATGTAGCCAGGATGCAATTTCAAATCATAAAAATTATTATTCAAAAAGCAAAATGGGAAGTTATTTCAAAAGTAAAAATGAAAATTCTTCACTCTGGAGATGTTAAATCATTATGCTTTCTTATGGAAACGAGAGATGAAGCCAATGGCATTTGGTTTTCCCAAGAGTCCCTCTGACAAGTTCCAGCAACGATTTCCTTTTCTACAACACTGTTGAGGCTGCATCAAAAGAGCTGCATACAGTTTGGGACATGTCAATCTCAGAACACTGTCAAGAAATTGGAGACAGTCCAGAGAAGAGTAATCCAAATGATTAACAGTCTCAGGGGATTCATTTATAAAGAAGATTAGGTGAATTATATTTTGATTAGGAGTGCATTTTAATGGTGTATAAGTAACAGAAAGACATAAACACCAAGCAGGGAAAAGGGTGATTTAGGATGGCCCCAGAGGTTTTGAAGGGATGAAGATCAAAAGGGAACTTAGACAGGATATCAAGAAACATTTCTTAGCTCTGAGGGGCTGCATTATTGCATATTTCCCCCTTTTTGATTTCAGAATGGGCTTCAGAAGACAAGGAGAATGTTCTCACTTCTGGAGTTGTCACGTAGAACAGAATAAAATACTTCTCCATCTGGAGGGAAGCATCTCACAGTATGATCTAGTGAGTCTCTGCACCTTTAATGCCTCCTATCTCAGTACAGAGGTGGGAGAGCACCATTCCCAGGGAGCTGGCCCCATGTGGTTTCCATTCCCCACAACACTTGTCTGGCAGTGTTACCTTAACCCCAGCTAATGAGTAGATCAGTCAGTAAGGGAACTCCCAGGGGTGACTGAATGGGTGAGGAGTTACATTAGCTGATCACGCCTGTTGTTTATTTCTCTATAAAAATAAAAGGCACTCTGCTGCTGTTTTATACATCTGCTGTCAGTGCTTGGCTATGATGATAAAGACAGAATCAAAAGACAGAAAGGTATGAAAGGACAAATGCAGGAAACTGGACCTATGCTTAATGAAGATGCTGTAATAAGTGACCTTTCTCAAATTAGTGTCTGAGAAAATGCTTATTTATTTTCTTCTAAGATGCTCCAGGAGCTTAAATAAGTATATGAATTCAGAACTGAAAGTATTCATGGGCTGAAGAAATCTCCTTTTTAGGGAAATTCTTCAGTTTCTCTGGGAGAAATAAGAATGTTCCCATTGATTTGGGATCTAATAAAAATTTCTTCCATTATGTGTCCTACTCTAACTGGTTCTGAGGTGCTGAAGTATTTCTGTAATTTACATAATCTAACAACCTACTTAGGTTAAAAGACTGGTGGTTGTCGTGTTACTTTAAACTGAAATTAATCTCTGAAAACTGGAGAAGTGTAATCTTAGATTTCTAGTGAGAACCATGTGCTTGGAGTTGACATGTATTTTTATCACCTATACTGGTAGCTGTGAAGCCACATCTTTTTTGAGTCAAAGATACACATTACAATCAAACATGGGAATATTTCCTAGTACAGATTTTGTCACTGTGGGCAGCTGAAACAGGGCATGAGGAGATACCTTGCTTCAGATACAGTGCAGTGGTTGGCATCATCGCTGACTGAGATTGCAGGACGCTGCTTTCTAAATTGGGTGCTAGGAATGGTAAAAAAGTCCTTTTTTGTTGTTGTTGCTGTCCTTTCTGTGTCTCATTGTTCTTTGAAAGGTTTCCTCTGCCTTACCCATTCTTTTATAATGTATGTAGATCACAGTTTCACTCAGGGAGAGAATTGACATTTTGCATTAGACTCTTAGGCCTGCTTTGTTAATTTTAATTGTTGTTCATTTACAAGTGCTGAATATCTTGGACTTTGTAATGGATGCATGGCGGTCCTTGTGATGCATCCAATTTGCAGGTGTCAGGTGCCAGGCAGCAGAAGATGGAAGAAAACAATGTACGTGCAGACAGTTTCAGTCAGTGGTTTCATCCTGAGATGGGAAAGGATCAGCCAAAAGTTTAGCCTGTGTTTGGACTCTGAGCAGCACGCAGTACATGGATATTGAGGCAGGTCTTCTTCTTGCTACAGTGTCAGTGTCAGTGTCAGCCTCCTGCTTGCGAGTGCTTCCTGCCACTGCTGCTCAAAAATTCATCCAGTCCTAAAGAAACTCTCAGAAAAGATGTCTGGATATAGTACTATAGCACTATAAAAAGGATGTATATTCCAATTTAAAATATGCACAGATCATTCACCGAGGTAGCATCGATTCTTTTTCCCTTCCCCCAAGATAAGAGTGTAAATCACATCTTCTCAACAAGGCAGGTAGTGAGGATGACAAAATTCTTACATTCCTAAAGTGTTATTGGAGAAAAAATGTCACCTCCATGCATAATTGCATAACTTTACTACCTGTCATTTTCTATCAATCAAAAAAATGTTATACTTGAATTTGAGGACAAACATGTCTAATAAGATTTTAGATTGACAGCTGAATGGCTGTACTCAACCTTATTTTAACTTTATTTTTTTGTTGTTGTTCACTGAATCAATGTAGAGAGGATTATACCAAAGTAAAGGGAAACAAATACTCAGATATATTAATCCCTCATGCACACTTTCCCTCAAAAAAAAAATAATTTCTTTCTCCGTAGGTTTTGTTAGTCAGCTCCCTTCAGTCTCAGTGGTGCTGCAGCAGGAGCCTAATGCTTCTTCTATTCCTATTCCTACTATTTCCAGTGCAGCATTGTCATGTTTTGTTTCAATTATCACAGAAATGTGTTTGATCACATGTAACCAGCTCCAGTGCCCTTGGCAAAGCAGAGGCTCCTCCTAAGGCACCCGCCATGTCCCCAAACCCTTCTCCTGGTTGAGGGCTCTGGCTTGATCATCCTTCAAGTGAAATGTCTGGTTTCCCATAACAGCCCATGCCCTGCACCCCAGCATTTACCCTCCCTGGGCCCTGTTCTTCAGGGTGTGCAACAGTCTTCACTTCTGCACATTGGGGATTTATTCTCCTTCATCAATAGTGAGTAGAGGATCTCACCTGCTCCTCTTTCAGTTTTTTCTGCATTTCCCTCTCTTTCCTGTATCTCTGTAATGTGTTCTGTGTCTCTCCACCATGCACCTTTCTTGCTGCATCCTGAAAATCCCAGGGAACATTTTTTCACCACTTGTTTTCCTCCTTGACACTGCTTGTACTCTACCTTGATATCCTCTCCATATTTATTTTTTGACTTTTCCAAGACTTCTCATCCTTGAATAGGTTACCAAGAACCTGTTTCTCAATTTCAGGCCTTTTCTTTCTTCGTGTTCATTTTCAGTCAGCTCCAGCTGGACATAACTCAACCTGTAACTTGTTAACAATGCTGAATTCTGCTGAATTCTTTCTAAGCCACCACAAGTGCTCCAGAATAGGCTTTAAAATTACAAAGAAGCTACCAGGACCTCTTTAACACAGACATATAAGGAGGCAAAGGTAATCATCTTATTTTGGCCATCTTTTGCATTTTGTTTCAGTTCTGTATGTGAAACCACAACTGCATTTTTCTAAGGTACACTTGGATAACGAGTAAAGTTAAAGAGAAGATAGGGAAGACTGGTTGGTTTTGGAGAAAAAATGTCTTCCTAAACCTTCACACAAAGAACATGATTATTTCCCATCAGAGGGCCTCAGAGTATTCCCAGGTTGAACCTTACATTCCTTCAGCTCTGCAGGGAGGCCATGATGACCTTCCCATACTTGTACTGCAAAGCAGCTATGGCCAGAAAGTATCTTGTTTCCATAACAACTGGGTGAACAATGATTAGGTTCAGGTGAGAAGCTGGACTCCACCTTTCCCCCAGTTGCCCAGTGTGCTGTAATGGACCAGACATTTCAGGGAAAGGTGCTGCAGACTTTACATGGTTGATCCACTTTGCTTCCCCATTGCAGCAAGAACCAAAGACCAGATAGGAATTTTGTGCCTAGATTACAATAAGCGTTGTGAAAGCAGGAGGGTTAGAGATTCCCAAAGCTGACCTTCATTTATCTAATAGACACTGCAGAAACATTGATGCTGAGGCAGCCTGGGCTTGGGTGCAAGCAACAGAAGTCTTCCTGGAAGGCAAGGTACAAACTCTTATCCCATGCTCTGCTGTGTGCTCACTGTAATTACACAGAAATTGACTTATCCTCTACATGTGAAAATTGCATCCTCAATTATAGTGGAGATCCCAGTAATTCCCTTCTGAAGCAACACAGTGTAGGCTATATGTTGCTCATGGCTTGTGGCAAAGCCATAAATGAGCATCCAGAGACGGCTCTTGGTGAAGTGTCAACACTGGAGCTGTATTTATCTTCCAAATTCTTTAATGTATCCATTTTGAGTTCCTGAAATTGTTTGGACTAACTTAATGACAAATGAGCAAGTATTTAAAAGAGCCTTCATATCTGCAAGAATAACCAAGGAGCCAGATGTCAAACTGCTATCAGCCAAAGTCACAATTAAGTGCAACCCAGAGTTTCTATAGCAGGCACAATTAATTGCAGGCACAAAACTATGACTGCAAACCGGCGGTCATTAAAAAAAAGAAGATTGAGGTGAGACATTCTGTGCATTCATGCTATTATTTAAGTTAACAACAAATAGCAGTCTTCTTTGCTTTGCAGGAACTTTCACATTCAGTCTTTAAAATCCCTTACAAACCGCAGTGGCCCTGTGTCATAATATTCAGTGAAAGGGAAAATGCTAAGACTCATGGGAAAGTTTAAAATCAAATTAACTTGTTTAGCCCTGGTATCACACATTCTGTTCAAGCCAGATCTTTTCCTGGTGAAGAGAACAGCCTTCTGACAAAATTAGAAGAGGGTATTTATTTTACTGTTTCTTCTCTACTAATGATATTAATATTTCCAAAATTTTATTATTTTAATTCAAGGTACTGCTATAAAAGTGATCCATGAAGTGTAGGTTTTCTAGGGTGACTTTGCTAGTGCAGCAGGTTTACAGTGGTGCTGACGAAGGCCTGCAGGACCACATTTTCCTGAAGGAGCTGTGTCCTGGCTGGGCCCTCCAGTATGCCTTTCCAAAAGCAACTTCTCATGTCCCCTGCAAACAGTGACTAGAAATTGCTCTTCTTAAAGGCAAAATGTTAAGGTCTGCACACACAAGAAACAGAGGGTCTTTGTGCAGCCAGAGATGGAGGTATGGAAGAGGCTTTGCTTTTTTTTGGTGACTTATGAAAACGTTTCACCAGCCATTGCTCCACCTCTTCATGGAAAATATGAGATGGTGGGATCATGCTGGCCAGATTTCTCTGCCTGTCAGGCTTCAGGATCAGAAGCACAGTGGCACAAGCCCAAGAAATGCTCACACAGAGCATACCTGACTTCTTCTGGTCTCTAACGTCTGTCCTCTCACATCATGAATATCCTACTGAGGGAATGGGGAAAGGGTAGATGGAGAGGGTGAGGGAGAGGAAGATGCTGGGGATCAAACAAAGTGCAGGAGGGAGCAGGGAGCTCTTGCCCACTATGTGACAGACAGATGCAGGCAAGTGAGCCACTTCATCCACTGACAGCAACCTGGCTGCATCCTCTGCCTGCACCCGGCACACTTCCTCTGTGAAGCATGGAGAATTAATGGCTGTGCATTTCATCCCCATCCGCATTTTCTATAGTCTGAGGCATGCCACCTTTCTGCCAGTGCGAACTAGAGCCAGGGCACTCAGGGCTGTGAGCTGAGCTGTGGGCAGTAGCACCACGACTGCTCCAGGCAGGTGAACCCCTGAGGTGCTCCCACAGCATCACCAGAGCTGCTGCTCTGCTTTATGCATTCAGTGACCAGTTTTTTCTATCTTCAATCCATTTCATTGTGATGCTTGGGTAGGAAAGGTTTCTCAGCATCCTGCTTCTCTATGGTTCAAGGAAGACATCTGCACAAAATGGGATGGTTTTCAAAAAATCTTAATTAAAAAAAAAAATAATTCATACCCATGCAATGTTTCTTATTTTGTCCATTACATCATCATCCCCATCTGTTTTAGTGTTTCATGGGGTTGCACTGGAATTGATATTGTGGAGCAGAAACCGATGATCCCCCCTCTTTGCTAATGAATCAGCAGAAGGAAAGAGTGAGATGAAAGAGCTTTTTCTTTGTGTAGAACTGCTGCAAATTTTAGGCATGAGTTTGTGCTGAAACTCTTTAGCTCTTGTTGAACGTTGGTGTGGTGAAGGATGAATATAACTGAAACCTTATGACTCTTAATATCAAAATGTTTTAGATACTGCTCTTAGGACCACACCTGAAACAAGGTCTTGCTACGTCCCACATGTCATTACAATGCATTTCTTTCAAAATGAGACACAAAAATTTCTTTGCCAAGTTATAAGTAGTTTACATAATCCCAGAATGCAACATGGGAAGGCTTTCAAAATAAAAATGAATAATAAGATCAGCATTTATTGGCTTTCTCCCTTCTGCATTGCCACTGAAAATTCTCATTGGTGTGGCTTTATATGAATAGTTCTCCAGAAGTAAATTATGAGCAAAATTCAAAGCCATCATAAATTAAATGTGCCTTTTTCCTGCTTTGGTGTACAAGACTTTCCATTAAGCTAGCCCCATATAATATACCTTGGATGTGTTCAAGAAAGCCCTGTAAATTATAGTAAGTATTTAAAATGGTAAGTAGACATTGAAAAAGGCCACATTAGGATTAATGAATGAAAGGGTTGATACTGAAAATGCACTTGTAAATAAATAACATGAAAAGTAAAGATGACACACTGTTAGGTTAGAGTTACAAGTGGGAGTATGATGATAAATCACACGACTGTTTGTCAGAGCTTCACATGTGGGTGCATGTACTCCTCAGTCCCTTTCTTCCCTTCCCCCCTGAGCAAAACTTCTCCCTTCCCTTGCCCTACTCACTGTGCCTCTGGGAGTGTGATGGAACTTGTCTGCTTTCAGCACTGACTTTTGGTGCTGGAGGAGTGCTGGGCTGCCAAGTTCTCCACCTGTTAGGGGCAAGGTATGCCTGTCATGGCTTGGCTGGGCAAGGGCAGGGCTTCAGGCCTGCTCTATCTCTTCTGGTATTAGAGAATGCTTCTGACAGTGGGTGTATGCCAGGTTGCAGCTGAGTCTGTATCCAATGCTGCAGTCCACAGGTGTGTCGGGAACTTGGTTGTTTCATTCTCCCTGGCAACAAGCCATCTTGGGACAGGACCTGGTAGTGAGAGGCAAGAAGTGGAGAGCTAAGGACGATCTAGAATGTGGTGCAGGGGATGCAAGGCTTGCAGCAGGCGGGGAAGAAAGCATCTTCCTCTCTCCCACCCCTCCAATAGTCCTGGTCTTAATTTGTTGCTGGTTGTGACACAGGGCAGCTGGGATTGTAGCAGCAGTGTCACGATCATGGTCTGAGGTTTGGTCACAGTGGAAAGTTTAATTGAAGCTCTCTGTCTTAGGCTGAAAAAATTCTCAGAAAATGCACGAACAGCCCAAAACACAGAGAGGAAAACTTTCCTCTCAGGCAAGATTTTTCCATGTTTTCATTGCATCAGCCACAAAGGCCATTTATACTCATATAGATATTGGTGTCATCACATCTTGTATCTCGTATCATCATCTGTGGGAGCAGTTCTGTGCAGTCTGTTCTGGCTTAGAGCTGAAATAGCTCACAGACTGAGATCCAAAAGCATGGAGCAGAAGTGAAAGGGGTGGGGGGATAGGGGCTGGGAGACCAGGAAACATGAGTCTGTACTTGCAGATCACCTGGGCAAAGGGAAGCATCTGCCTGATGACATTAGGGTTTGCATGTCTGAGAGAGCATGCGTAAGATAAGTAGATCTTTTGTAGCTGGGATTGAACAGTCCAGGGTAAGGTTACTTCTGCTTAGAAATGATACAAAGTGGCTGCATGCCATCAAACTCTGCTTCCTAAAGACATGGGGAAAGTCCAAAATATGATGGCGTTAATTGAGCTACTCTGGATGCAGAGCGGTGCAAGACAGGATTTGGCTGTGGCATGTACAGTACATGAAGTGATGGGTGGGTACGTTTTTATAACCTGATTTTACTTCCCTCCATAGTATTCAATTTTATCCACATAGGCCCATTGAGAAAACAAGGTTCTGCTCTCAGTGAAGTGTTTATGGGCCCATACAGCCAAAGGAATACCTTTTATGTGCCTGTGGCACTTTGAATATCTTTGAATGGGAAGGAATCTTTGTGGGCAAGTATAAATCCACATACTTTTTGGTCTGCCATGCGAGGAAGGGCAGAGCAGCAGTCAGTGCCACCTAAATCTTTGCCAGACCCCAGGGAAGGATTTAAGTTCAGGTTCCCTATTTGAGTAAGCACCAGGAACAAATGGTAACATAAAGGTTAGTAGAAGATTATAAATAGGATAATAAATGGAGAAGGAAAGATTATACTACCACATTAGAAATCATTTGAAGTGAAGGTAGAAACTCTCATGCTTTGCAATAATTTTTGAGTGCCCAGATTGATGGCAATCTATCTGTGTTATTTATTATAGAGATATATGTTTTGAAATAATTTTTTTAAAAGCTTTTAAAAATTATTAGAACCACAAATACAGTAGAGAACCAAAACTCTAATAGGCTGAAGAGAATGTTAATAGTGTAGATATAAATATTTGCTATGGATATGTCTGAGTATATCCAATCAGCTGAGAGAAGGAATGAACATGTTTCTCATGTGGCCAGTATTATCTAAGTAATTTGGCCTATTATATATATATATATATATATATTTTTTTTTTTTAATAGTCCTGATTAGCTCTTTTATGAAAAACACTCTGTCAGATAAACTCACATAATTGGTAAAGGGGAAGAAACCACAGTCCATCCATAGAGTGACTGTGAGCAGAAAGAGGTAAATTAGCCCATCTGCTTTGAACTCTTCATTCAGCTCAATGCAGTTCATAAAACTGAGAAGTCAAATAGTGTGTTGTAAAATGAGGGCTTAAGAGTTGAGATGGTGGAAAGTAGTAACAATCTCTGTTCTTTATCGATCTCCATAACCAGAATCTGCAACCTTCAGTTCTGCACTCCATGGCATAGATTCAGTGGCATTTAACCAGCAGATGCAAGAGGCAAATTACCAACATATGCCCAATCTGAGCAGAGTCACTCAGAGTTGGCTTGATTCAGCCACTTCCCATGTGAAAAAAAGAGAAATAATTCCAGTTTTCAAGAAGTGTAGTATTTTTTGCAACCATGCCACTGCAGTTGAGTTATGCAGATGTGATCTGTCATGTCCCCAGCCCCATACCATTTTATAAACAAGAATCTGAGGAGCTACATGTGTTTGTAAGTCAAACCTGTGGTGGAGCAAGGAACACACCCCTGACCCTGGATCTGCATCCTTCCTCTTTGGATATAGTAGCTAGAAACTTGAGGATGCAGGTTGTCTGTGAGTTAGTACATGCTCTCTGTCAAGGAAAATGCAACAGCAAAGGGTCCAATGTGTTTCTCATACACAAACTAATGAGAGGTTTGAACTGCAGCTTCACTGCCAATGTTGCTCCATTTCAGCCATGCAAGGCTAATGTGGATGATGACAACTGTGCTGCGATTGCAGCCCATCCTTCTGTTGTGCAGTTATATGTGTGGTACACTTTCAAATGAGGTGTCAGTGAGTGTTGAGGCATTGGCAAAGTTGGCATGGGGTGAGAAATGCAAATCACCAGCAGCAAATGAGAACAAGCAGAACTGAGATAATGAGCAAAATGGTCATGGGATATCCTCAGAAGAGGGTGCAAGCCATGATCATGATTCTGCCACTGTTCATGATCATGAACAGAACAGAAAAGGGCAAAAGGAGTGCCTATGCTGATGCCACTGGAGGTATAGGAAGACGTGCACAACAGAAGTCTGTTTTCATTAATAAACACATCATAATGTCCCTGCCTGGGAAGGGATTGAAGCAGCAGAAGCCAAATGAGAAGGCAAACAAGGGCAGTAATAGAAAGGACTACCATTGCAGTAGAGAGGACATTGAAGATTTCCAAAGGACAATTTCGAGTAGGTAGATATCCACACTCCTTTTGACCTTAGTCTGGTAGAGAAATCCTGCATGGAAGGTTTCATTACAACTTGTCACATGTTTGGGCTGGGCATCCAGACTACTCACTGCTTTCAAAACACACCTGAAATGCAGGGAAACCCTAGGGAACTTCCAGGTTGCACTCATGAGAAAGGGTTCTGATGAGCATTCTTGGCTCTTGGGTCTCAGGGCATGGGTCCCTTACAGTGGGGAGGATGGCCAGCTTCTGCTGCCTCTTTGCCTGAAATATTTTGGCAGGTGAAACTTGGGACCTTGGTTATGCTGGGAATACTTCAGTTGTGCTGTAAGTCACTAAGAAATCTTCATGAAATTGAGCTCAGGTCTGTATCCGTCCTTTAGAAAAGTTTCATTATATTTTAAGGGCTTGTTTTTTTGGTTTTTTTTGAACCTGAGAGCTTTTTACCTGTTTCTGCCACTCTCAGGATTCAGCCTATGAGATTAGTTTAGCAATCAGGAAATTACTAGCATCATGCTAATTTTAGTATTGTTCATGCACCGCAAAGTGACTTGCTACACAAGAAAAAACAACACACCACGTTTGAGCAATATTTGTGCAATATGTCAGACATGTAGCAATATTCTCTGTGATTATCACCCCATACAATTTTCAAAGCAGTGATGAATTGTGACAGATCCTCCTCTGAAATAACCCATCATAGTTTATGAAATTGGCGGAAGTATATCAGCTTACATCAGCTGAAGATCTGGGCTGCATTTCCAGCTTTCTGCTAATACATTTTTATGATGGAAGCGAGTACCTGAGATGAACTGAGAGTTAACCTCTCTAGGTGCACTTTATATTCTTCTTGTGAGAAATGCTAGATATGTTTCAAACTCACTTAAACAAAGATTCAGCCACTGAGTAATGAAAATGAATAACATCTCTGGCAAAGTCTGGCATAAATATAGTCAAAATTTTCCCTGTTTGTAGCAAGGATTAGGGAATCTAGGGGAAGCTACTGCTTCTGAGCTGTCAAGCAAAGAAACTGTTAGAAATTATGAAAACAGAAAGCAGACTGAACTTGCTACTTCTTCCTTAATATAAGCAACTTGGTTTTACCTAGACTACATCTCCAGTATGCGCACAAGCATTTTTAATTGATATTTATAATATCAGTGAAACTGTAGTAACGTGGTAACTATTACAATACCATCAGTGTAGTTTTAAGCCTTACCATGAAAGAACACCCTTTTCTGTGTGCAAATAGTGGAGCATGGGGATTAGCAAAGCGTGACTTAGCGCAGATCTGCTGACTGGCTAAAAAGATACATATCCATTTTTCCTGTCATTTACAGGTGAAGAAGAATTAATTCAGAAAGGACCGAGTTCCTGACACTTTTAATAATAAAGCAACACTTCAAAATGGTGGTGCGAGGTGAACAAATTGTAATGACCAGTCTAACAATGTGAGAGAGACATGTCATGAGTTTCTTCCTCTATTAACATGTTCAGTAGTTACCATCCTTTAGGAGCTTTCCTAGTAATTTCTTTTTATTTATATTTGTGTCTCTTTTTTTTTTTTTTTTCCCAAATCCACCAAAAATGTTATTTAAAAAGACTACACAAAGAACTGATCTACCTTACGCAAATGTCTGTTCGGAAATAGTCATGTAAATTTTGATTTACTGAATGCACAAAAGAAGGAGGCCACCGCCTAAGAAATGGATGACAGCATCTGAAAGTGGTTCCAGCATTTTAAAAGCAATTATGGAAGGTAGATTTATGCACAAAACCTGCTCTGTACATTAACTAAATTTGTGGGTTTAATCACTGGAAGGAGAAAACCAGCTATGAAATACTGAAAGTAACAGGTCATTGTAGATATTCCCTCGAGGACATAATTTGTGTCGGTGTGTATAGACAGAACTGTGCATATGTGTTGCAGAAGTGACAAAGGAAAAGTCAGTGAACACCCTCCAAAAGCAAATACAGGATAATGCTGGAATATATGGCTTCCTGAATAAAGAAAATAAAGCTGTGACTATGTGAAGATTTCTTAGTATGGGAATGGCAAAGGAGTAATGCATTCTTCACTCCAATGGAAATTAATGGAGCATGCATTCCTCATTCTCAGTCTATTTGAGGCTGCAACAGGGGATATCACATCTGGCAAAACTACTTTGAGTCATGTTATACCACTTATAACATCATCTGGACCTTAGGAAACAGCTTTCTGAAAATAAGGAATGCTGTACAGTACCTGACATTAGCCCTGTTGAAAGGTACTGATAAGTTGCAGAGGCCTAAGAAATTAAGGGCCACATTTGCATGGAATTTCCCTGCACTTTATTACAGTCAGTTCCCTGGTTTTGTAATTTTAACTGCCCTTTTCCCTCAAGCACCTTCCCTGGGGTGAGTAGGGGGTGCTCATTTGTGAAAGGGAACCAAAACAGTCAGAAAGGAGAGCATCTGGGACAGCAACAACAGAGGAACACTGCGTACCCAGAAACATTACAAAATCTGGTATAAATTGAGAACATTTATTATTAATAGAAATACTATTTTCAAACTATGTCGCACTTTCATCTCTGAGGGTTTCACATGCTGTAGTCCTGATCCTGTGTTTGTATTCCTAACTCCCACAGTAATCTTGATCAGATTTGATAGAATTGGTGGTGTGAGGAGGATGCACACTTTATACAGCTTTGTGAAATTTGGCTATTAGACATCAGTAGTTTCATAAAAACTTCACTACTGCTGTGATGGAGGCAACTGTCCTCTGGAATTTTCCAAATATTCTGTAATTGCCTTGCAGAAGGGGAATGACAGTGGATAATGTTGGGATTTTTTTCCAAAAGCACCTTCAGGCACCACTCACAGGGAAGAACAGAGCCCTGGTCTGTTGGTACCTGTGAGTGAGAGAGGGTCACACACAGCACTGCACTGTGTAAGAACAGTTCACATTTGTCCCCTTAGGTTCACATTCACCCCCTTATTCCTGCACTAGAACAAGTGTGAAATGGCCACATTGTGATGTCCAGGAATGCCTGAAATAAAATGAACAGAGATGCATATTCCAGGAAGGGTCAGAGCTGTCTGGTATTCATACTCTGAGCTGATGGGAGACTTGTAAATGCAAAAGGGAGCAAGAAAGTTTTAATGTCTGAAAATCTCCTACTGGAACACGTTACCTATGGATAGGTTTAGTGTTTGTCTTTGAACCAGAATGTGATTCTGTTCCAAAATACCAGACCTGTGCACCCTATGGATGGTGACTCTTAACACCAACACCTCCACTCAAATATAGGTGCCACTTGGCATCATCTGTCAGCTGGTATCAGCTGGCTCAATCATCCCAGAGGTGATCATAGACCAATTCAGAAATTCTTATATTTGGTGGGGGAAGGATGGAGGGGCACAGTGAATGTGTGTAAGGGGTAAAAGAGTTATCAAGCGCTTTGTTCAGGGGTCAATAAATTAATGGCTGAGATAGAGAGTTACACACAGTAGCATGAAGTTTACCATGCAAAGTAACCTTAGACCCTTATTAAAAATGTACAGGGATGCTCATTTTTTGCTATAGGATTTTAACATTTAGACATTTATAATAATTTCTTTTTTTAACATTTACTTGTTTCCAACATCAGTTATAGAAAGTCCCCGGTGTTCTGTCCTGCACCCAGGATTATAAAAATATTTAAAGTAACAGAACAGATATATGGCTAGGCAGACACATGTTTTGATTTATATTATACTATGGTTGAGGCACACATTTGAAGGCAAGGTTTTTGGCTGACAACAGCATCACAATAGCAGTCTTCCAGCCATATATTATAGTGATGACCCCTGAAAATTATCAGGGTTTAGTACAAGGCTATAATATAGGGTTTCTGGAAACTCTACATAAGCAACAGACAACATAAAAAGTCGTACTACTATTTATGTGCCATCAAATCACATTAGGGGGATTTGACCACATAAATAGTAAAATGACTTTTTGGGAATATGGAAATCAGAGAAAAATGTTTCAAATAGAAACCATAATTTACAGAAAAATCACAAATATGCAACCATGTTACAGAAGTAGGGAAGCAAGAGGCAAAAAAGGAAAGGAAGACTTCTTGGAATCTTTTCCTTATACTGCAAGATTTTATTTTTTTTAACACACACAATCAAAGATGCATCCTGTCATGTCATATCATTATTACCTATTTTTTTTTTTTTGTATTATATTGTGAGTTACGTGGGAGTTGACTGATATCTATGTTGTCAGCTGTTTGCCAGCTGTTTGCTCCTGGGATGAGCGGGGCGAATGTTAGCTTCTCAGAACCATCAAAATAAACAGCATCATTTCTCTTTGTTCTTTCGCTGCTGCAAAAAAACGCTCTGTGGATAGAAAAACTCCCCAGTCCCAAAATCTCACCCTCTTTTCTTGCATCACTTGTGGTACATGTTAGTATTTATCTGGTTCTCATTGTTTGGTGATGCTAATGAAAATTGTGGAGCATGTAAGAATAATAATTGTGGCAGCTATGGAATAGCAAAAGTGTAAAGAGTGCTGTAAAGACAAGTGTGAAATAATTAAGGGGCTACTCCAAATAAAACTCTGTTACCCAAAGAATGTTGATAAAGGCTACAGAATTTTTGACATTGATGTCATTGTGAAGTAGATTGGCCTTGGGCCATGCAAATCTAGTGGAAGATGAACTGTGGCGTTGCCTCAGGTCGGCTCTGTGGAACAGCAGGGCACTGAGCAGCTGCAGGCCCAGCCCATGGTGGGATCACCCATGTAACCCTTCACTCCTCCTCCATGGGAAGGGCACAGAGCTGACTCAAGTTTGCCTCTGATCACTGGAGTGCGCAAACCCAACATATTCAGAAGCAGAGCAAAATCGTTACAAATGCCAGCAATTGTTACCCTAGGTTTTTGGGATGTGAGGGTGAAGAAGTTATACTCTCTGTGATCTGGTTTCTTTGGTGAAGGAATTTCTTTCCTATGGTTCCGATTTGGCCAGTGGTTAACACATGCCCAGCCTCAAATATTTAAGCAGTGCCACTGACTTAAAAGTGCATTTATCTTATAGTATGTGAATGTAACTATTCTCTTGCCTAAACTTTACCATGTGCCTAAGTGCTTTGCTGGGGAGATGGTCAATATTCTTAGATTATTCTTAAGAAAAAAAAAAGACTTTTATTTTGAGGTAGTAATAAATATTAAATTCTTGGAAGATTAAAGGATTGAGGAGACTTTACATGTCACTGTTGTGCATGCACAGCTCTCTTTGAAGTCAATGGAACTTGTGTGTGCCAAAGGGCAGAGATATAGGGTGGCAGAATTTCATAATATTGTGACTTAGGAGCCAAAAACACCAGGGGATATCTAGAATGAATACATGAACTTATTAAATGCTTGAATGCTTTGAAGTGCTCTTTTTTTTTCTTCTTTTTTTGTTTTTTTGGTTTTTTTTTGTTTGTTTGTTTTTTGTTTTGTTTTGTTTTGTTTTGTTTTGTTTTGTTTTGTTTGTGTGTGTGTATGCATACCGTTTTTTGTTTTGTTTTTGGTTGTTTGAGGTTCTGGGGGTTTTGGGGGTTTTTTACAGGAAACAAACTTGAAACTTTCTTTTTTTTCCTAGAATGTAACAGTTAATATCCACTTAAAGGAAAATTTGTCTTGCAGGGAGATTCCCTGATAGTAAAACAGAAGAGCAGAGGTTATTTAGAAAAGCTGAGGAGAACCTTTGGCATAGACAAAACAGACTAGGGGCAGGAGGAGATGTTGCTGGAAACAGGAAGGCAAGCTCTTGAGCATAAAAGAGATACCCAGAAAGCAGAATGGTCATCAGTCAAGGAAAGGTGTACAAAACCTTCTCTCTTTCCAGGAGAACTGTACGTCAGAATCTACCTCTGGGAAATCTGTTGAATCAGGGAGGCTGTGACTATTTTGCACCTTGGATTACTTGTGTGTGCTCAAGCAAGAAAACTATATAGCTATTTTCCTTACTTGCCAAAAGAAAACAATTAGATAGCGTTTGTACTGATGCTCTTAAATGAGATTATTTTTGTTTTACAAAACATTGCTCTTATTTATTGACTTTATTTTGGAAACCTCCAAATGTTGGATTTCTCCCAACATTAGGAGAAGGCTTAGAGTTCTTTATGATTCTTTCTTTCCACATGAGCTACATCTAGGAAAGTGCTGAGCAAAGAACAAGGGGCGCTTAGCATTATGCTACAGTGCCTAAAATCATTAGAAAATTGCACCTTTCAAGACCTGGAATAGAGACTGTGAGACTGAACTATTCCATTTAAAGTAACAATAGCATAATATTAATCACTTATTAACAGTCTTGGTCATTTGGCTTATTTCCTCATTTTCTACTGACCTTTTGAAAATCCTGTTTTGCCCTTGTTGGTCTCTGACTTATGAATGGCATCAGCAACTGTATCTTGGTTTAAAAGGACGTGTGTGTGGAAAGGGAAAGGAAGAGGGATGACAGGCTCTAGCCAACATACTTTTGCACACGACTACTAGCTTACCACATTGCACTCTCCTTTTTTTTCCTGTTAATTACAGGAAGAGTAATTTATTAATATTTGTGCAATGGTAACTTCTCAGCTCACCCACAGCCTTTTCTAATCCAGCCAATTATTTTTAGTATTACTTTTAAGCTCAGTCTTTAATTAATGGGGTGCAGAAGTTTAAAGCATATGGGGTTGCTTTTCTTAAGTCTGGGAAGAAGCAGAGTTTAGAAACCCTGCAGAAACACTTCTCAATATTGCACTTAAACTCTGTTTCTGAAAATACTACATATAAGTTGTCACATTTTCTTCGGCTTGACTTAAAATTCTGTGACGTGTCACATCAAATAGCAACAATCATGAAATTTTTAGGGATGTGTCAGTTTTGAGATACATACTTTCTTGCTTTGATCCACCATGGTTCAATTGGAAGATAAAATAATCACTTCCAGTTTTCACTACTTCTTTATAAAAACATATAATAAAATATATATATTTAAAAATTTTCAAAGTATTTGTTCCAAAGCCCCTTTAAACAGAAAATTCTTGTTGCTGCTAAAATCTGCTGCAAAACCATCGCTTGAGTTGCAGTCATGTTTTTTGCCTGCTCCACAGGAAAGTTTGAAAGGTGTCATCATTTTTAGGATACCCATGGTCCTCGTTGGGCAGTCCAGTCTTCCCACATCTGGAGCATGATCCCAGCCCGGTGCAGTCAGGGCTGGTGTCAGAGGGTCAGCGCTTTGTGATCCAGATCTGTCTGAACAGAACTTCAGCTGTCTTTTTAAGTGACCAAAGAGAAAACCTCCCTCGGTCCCTCACCGCGCTCCCTTTCAGCAACAGGTGGAGCGAGCAGCGTGCGAGCTCGGCTGGCATTTCCCGAGGGAGCCGCACAGCCCCCGGCCCCGCCTCTTCCCCCCGGGTGAGCTGGGGCGAGGGAAGCAGCGGGCAGACGCTGTCGGCCCCCGCTCGCCCCCCGCCGTCCCCGGGTCCCTCTCGGGCTCTCGTTCGTCTCGGGTGCCGCTCAGGGCCATGGTGGGTGGCGGCCCGCGGCTGCGGGAGGGGAGGGCGCGCAGGCCGCAGCCCCGTGCGCGGGGCGATCCATCAGCAGGACGGCTACTGCTGGGAAGAATTCCTCCCCGGCGGGATGAACCTCCAGTGACTCTTCTCGGGGGCCGGGGACGTCCTCCTCCCGTGCGGGCAGGGCCATCGCTCAGCCCGGGGATGAACTCTCCCTCACCCCCTGACCCCCTCTTCAACTCCCACACATGCACCAAGGCGTGAACTGGGGCTCCGCGGGGCCCAGAGGCCTCCTAACCCCCCCTCCGCCTCATTCCAGCTTCACGTCGGACATAGGGGCTGGGGGATGGCTGAGCTCAGCCCCACAGCATCGTCACTGTCTTCTCTGACATACAGCACCAAGCCGAAGAAGGCTTGTCTCCTGAACCTTGGCAGGAGCTTTGTCCCATGCTGGAGGGTGCAGCCACCTCTTAAAAATTTAGACTTTGTCTCCTCCTGGCCTGGACCCTCCAGAATCAGCCGGGGTCTCTCCCCTGCAGGACCCCACTGCCACTCTCAGATTGTCCCTGGATGCACAAACCAAAGTAAAACCGAGGAGTCACTCTGGGACTTTTACTGGTGTCAGATGGGTATGTCCCCTCCGTTTTGCAGGAGTGAGCAGTAGCTTTTGCTTGATGGCTCTGGAAGCCCTTGCCAGGCTGGAGAGTTGTGGTGACATCTCGGAGTCCTGTGACAAAGGGTGCAGAAGGTGTCAGTTCCTGTTTCTGAATCATCTGGTCTGATTATGTTGTGCTGGGGGAAACAGAAGCACAAGGACAGCAGCTGAACCTTTGTGCTTTTCTGTAGTTCTGGTTTTTTTTGGGTTTTTTTGTTTTTTTTCCAAGGAAGCTTTCAGTGTGCTCGCCTGCTGGGTCCTCAGGGAATAACATGCTCTGGCAATTTATTACACTGTCTCTAGGCAGAGCCTACCACTGCTATATCAGGGAATTACTTAAGGAGTTACTCAGGTCCAGGTGGCTGTTTGAGAACTTATATCAAGAACTTACGTCACCTGCTTTCCCTTGTAGTTAAATTTAGGTCCCTTCTTTTGGCTCATTTCTCCTTTTATCACAGCATAATTTAACCACTGGTCACTGGAGACAAAGAGAAGCCTAAATAAGCTTCAAAATACATCTGAGACTTTGCTGGGAAGAGCTAAGAAGCAATTTTTTCTTCCGAAAATCAGTGTCCTTTCACAATGAGTCCAGTAACTTCTCTATGTTGGATGAAGGATGTAGCAGACAGAAGAGAAGGAAAAGATACCATGACAAGAAATGCCTGGAAGGCCAAGGGTAAGGTGAAGCAAAGGTATTTGCTCACATCAGAGAAGAAGAGACAAAACTTACCTTTCTTTACACTTAAACTCCTTGTTTCAGTTCTGCTGCATTCACAAACAGAGACAGGAGGTACAGAGAGAGTGGCATGGGTGACAGCATCCTGTGTCCCAGGCCAGCAAGATGGTCAGGTGCTCCAAAACTGTCGTTGCAGGCTGGCAGAGGTGGTTAGGGTCTGGAAAGGAGCATGTAAGAGACACAATTCTTAATACCACAGAAGTTCCAATTCCAGGCGCTGATGGCAACGACTCTACAGAAAAGCAGCTTGTGGATGCTTTAAGTTTGTATTGCACTTAAATGCATGTTTTAGTGCTTTGGACATTTTTGTAATAATAAAATGGCAGATACAGAATAAGTTTAAGTACATTGGGACTCTGACTACTCGGGACTGCCTTTATAGGGAGTGGTAGTAGAGGTATCTCTTTCTATCCTGTGTGATTATCCGTAGAATTCAGCTAGTGATTACAATGAAGCATTTTAAGGCAAACCAATGCCAGTGATGGCTGCAATGCAAAGTCTGCCCTGTAAACTGCAGTGTTTTGGGAGCTGATTGACAAGCAGCTTAGACATCTGGACACCAGGAGCAGAGCAGACAGCTGGAGCTGCCAACCTTTTCAGCTTATCCCGAGGTAAGGCTGTCCCAGCTCATCAGTCAGCACCCTTACATTTCTTAGGCCTTCAGATTTTAAAGAGGCTATACCGACCCATAAAATCTAGTAAGATGAATGGGTATATTTTATGATTTTTTTTGCAGAATAATAATAACTCAGAGGTTTGAAATATCTGAAAACTTGTCTTTGCTCATGCCTTCCAGTGTGTAGAACAGAATGTTTCATAGTAATTTTGCTTTTTCCTTTCATTCTGGTGGAATCAAAAGTAATGAGTGCAGTAAGTAATTTAATTAATGCCATTGGTTTTTCTTTCCAAGGAACCTGTAAGACAGCTGTGTGGTGCTGTGGACCAATAGCCTTTCAGCTCAGAAACCCTATGTTCACACTTGGATATGAGATGTTCATAACAGGGTACTGGATTTTCTTCTCTCCTTAAGAGCCTTTGCATCCGTTCCTAAACTCATTGCACAGTTCAGTGCAAACTGTAGTATCTTACTAACAGAAGGAAGGGAGATTTTAATGAGTGTATCTGGGCAGCTTGGTATGTATTGAAAGTCTTGCCAAAAACTTGATATATCAAAGAGTTTTGAAGACCTTCATAACCTGCTTCTGAAATTTATCCCAGCCAGCAGCATAGGCAGTGTGAGACACCTAAAAACACAAAGACCCTGTCATGGTGGTCCCTGCATGGTGCATAGAGCAGGCCACACACATTTGTTCCTGGGTAAAGGAGTTTCATCACTAAGCAAAGTTCTTCCTCTTGAGCAGAAGTCCTTTAGGTGATCACTTGCTTCATTACAGAGGATAAAAAAAGAGGGAACAGAGAATAGACATACAGATCTAACTGCAGGCTTGACTTTAGAACTGAGGAATAAGGTACACCTTTCTTACTTAGCTGTAAGGTAAAATTGATGGTTGTATACCACATCCATCATCCTAGCACTATTCCCTCTCTGATCAGCAATTTCTGCTTAGTTGTCTGTGTACAAAAGTTTTTCCTTCTGTGCCTCATGAGCTAACCTCCTACATCTCCAGACCTCTGTACAGGTATAGACACATATGTAAAGATCTAAGGTTGTACCAGAGCCCATCATCAACAGTCTGTTTTGAAAGCTGTCTTCCATTTAGTCTGTTTAGTAATAAGAATCAATAAATGGTTATTGGTGGTCCTGGCCCATGTCATCCAGATCAGTCTCCTTTTCATTTGCAACGACACCTTCATGTGTCATGACCACAGCGTTTCATCAGTGTGATGCTGAGATGTGAGATGTCTGCAGTAAAGTGGGCATCAATTCTAAGAATGTCTTGAGTGACGTGGGACTGATCATCATCCTGGCATGAACAGGTACTGTCTCAGAAATGTATGAATAATATACCGTAAGTGTTGGTCATTTGTCAATCTGGTGTCCTGGAAGAGACAGTACCTAAACCAGCTTACATTAATCTTTTGGAGACAGATCTGGAAAAAGATATCTATAATTGTGTTGACCAACACAGCTTGAATCCCTTTCCATTTCTGGGCCCTCTTGGGAAGTGAGACTAAAATATGGGGAATACTTTGTTATTAAAATGATTTTCATGGAGAACAAATTGAACAATAATGCACAAGTTACACGGCATCAATAACATTGGTGAAAAAACATTTGATGCATTAAATAAAACAAACCTATCCCCTTCCTTTTTTCCTGTAAATATATATCTTTTTCCATATACAACTCTGCAGCTTTGTTATGATCTCCTACCACCAGTGCCTCCTTATTATCAAGTAAAGAACAAGCCGAGTGATACTGCCTTTTTCTTTCCTCAGCTACTATCAAAACAGTGCAACAACCCCAGTCACAAACTCAAGAGTCTTTTGACAGCAGCAATTAAGCAACTTAATTAATGAGTGAATAAAAATGATAATATTTACTGAATGGGAGCATCCTGTTTTGCATTTTTATTCAAACTGTGCACCTGAAGAATACCACTGAGTATACTACCTCCTCCCCTTCTGCTTGCGAGCTCTCTTCATTTTTTTTCCCCACTCTATTTTGACTTTGAAAGCGCCCAAAAACTATTGCATGCCTAGACACAGGCATAATGCTGAGGCACTAAAAGAGTCTTCCAGGCAGCTGAGGGGAATATGCTGCTATCTTTGCTGTGGTTCTGCTGACCCTTAAAACTTGGCTTATATTTAAGGGACAATTTTCATGGTGCATTTTTAAGCTTGAAATTTACATCAGAATAGGTGATTAATTACTGATAAATGGCTAATAAAGCATTAATGCACTTTGTAATTAACTAATTTTGGACTGACATTGCTTTCCACTTTCTTTCTCAACATGTTTCACATGCATGTATACAGAGTTCTGTTCCCCCATATTCTTTATTTGACTGTTAATCTCTTCAGCCTTCATATATTACATGCATACATATAAATAAATGCTTTAGTCCACATGGGTTTTCTCAATGAAATATATAACCCATCTCAAGTGCAAGTAAAGCCCCATACATAATTATTTTGGAATGACAGACAGTGAATTCCTTAGCTATTATTTTTGACGACCCTGTCATGGATGCCAGGCATATATTGTGGTAAGAGCCTGAGAAACTTGGGAAAACCCACCTGGGGAGCAAACTCCTTTTTTCTTTATGGAAAGGTTCCCCAAGTGACAGGCCTGCAATCCTGGGTGAGCTTAATTAAAGTCAATAGAGGAAACTAAAGCATTCAAAATTGCTGCCTTTGGGGCTTCCCCACTCTTCTTTTTCTTCATTTGCTGACACTTTTAAGGGTAAGGTGCATTTTAAATTCCTTATTTGGGGCTTGGAGCTCAGTTCATCACATTCCCCTTCTGTTCTGTATCCCACATTAAATCTCCCTGACACTTCAAAGTGTTGTTTCCCATGATTTATGGCTAACTAATGCAGGTGCACTGGGCCTCCTGTGAGGTGCTGAATGTCCTCTTTGACATCAGTATTAATGAATGAAGTTTGGCATACAAAGCCAGGTAAGGCATGTTACCTAAAAGTGCAGATAGGTAAACTGAGGCACCCAACAAGACAGCAGTGGAGCCAAAAGAAGAATTTAACCTTGTTGACTCCCAGAGTTCTGCAGTATTTACTAAGCATTTTGTAGTATGAGTTGTGCTGAGAGTATCCCCTTGGGATTTTCCAAAATCTGCCTAACTAGACTTTGTGACCCTAGTCCTACCTCATTCCTTCTCCTTTCCTGCAACAGTTGCATGTCACATGCCAGAAACACACTGAAGCAGCAGAGCTAGGAGCACACATGGAAGGAAAAAAAGGCCTTTGTGTAATAGGATCTTGACCATCTGCTGCACCTGCCATTTCAATCCCTTGTCTGTTTTGAATCATACATTGTCAAATGTCACAATCACTACCAGGCCTGAAGCTTGGATTAGTTCTTGAGCTTGTAATGCTTACTTTTGAAATGAATGGCAAAATGCCTACTGACTTCAGCACAAGCAGAGCTCAAGAGCTGACAGCCACAATCACTTTCATTTGGACCCCACCCATAGTGGCAGAATATATTGGAAGTGGTGTCAGCAACAGCAGCGGGACTGGGGCATTCGTGACAAACTACCTTTGGGGTTTGCTTTTGGAATAAAATGCTCATTTACCAGCCTCTGGTAATGAGGCGGCCACATGACTTTAGAGTGAAGGCATTTTTATTAGTGCCTAATGTTAGATACCCTAAATGAGGTTTGTGAATTAAGAAAACACTTTGAACATTCAAGTGATCAAAATCCCTGATGATAAAGATGGGTGTCAGAAATTCCCCAGTTCCAGCTGTTGGTCCCATAGCACTTACATGATTCACTACCTGTTAATCTAGGCTGTCTGTACATTTACTGTAGAGGTAACTGTATGGTGGGATGATAGTAATTATATATTCTGTCCTCCACAGCACTCAGAAATGTAAGAGGTGTGCTATGTCAAGAGCAGGGGAAATTCAAAGTCCAGTAAGTATAACTCACTGGGGTTAAAAAGAGAACTGCTTCTCTTGCTCATGGAGCTGGAAGGAGCTGAGGAGATCCACTCAGATTCATAGCAATAAGGGCTCTGTGCAAAATGCTATCTAGGATCTCAGTTCTGAAAAGAACCCCTTCCCATTCTGTTGTGGGATATCTGAATCCAGCAGATCCAGTTCTGATCTGTTTGTATTTTAAACTGTGCCAGACCAAGCATCTCCTCCTTTCCCTGTTTCTCCTTTACATGATCCCTCAGCAAACAGCTCTCTTCTTTACTTCCCTCCTGGAGGAACGATATCAACGCTGAAAAGGTTAAGTGGGCTGCCTTATGAGTTGGGATGTTGTGAAATTTACACTCATTAGCTTCTCTGGGTGGCCATCAGGAATTTAATTAATATCCTTGACATGGGTTGCTATAACTGGTATCATGGCTTCCAGATGCCCATTGCTAGGAGAGACAGAGATTGCACTTGTGAAGAGTGACAGCTTTCAGGAGTGTTCAGAGGCTTTGTACTCTGTCTTGCAAGAAGAAAGACAGCTCTGGTTGCCACCTTCTTCCTGTGGGAAAAAAGGGAGAAAAAAACCGGCAGCCTTTTTGCAGGTAGCCTCACTCATGACAGTAACATCACGTCTGTTTCTGCCCTTGTCAACACATCTCACTGTCCACAATCACTCATCATCTCCAGACAGACAGCACTGGAGGAGATCATCAATTGCCAATGCAATTCAGCAGATACACTTCATAAATTTTAATTACATTCCCACTGAAAATGAATGGTCAGAAAATATAAAACATCTGCCATCCAGATCATTTACATTTTTCATACAATAAATCATTGGCAACATCCAAAACAATGGATTAAATCATGTGGAGTGTGATAGGTCAAGAAAGAAGAAACGGCACCCATCGTGTGATTACTGTTTGGACCAAAGCCATTACACGGTGTACAGTATCAAGGAAAATAAAAACATTAAAAAATAGTAACCATTTGGACTTGTACTCATAAATAAAAGATCCCTGGTATCAGATAGACCCTTCTAATGGATCTATTACTGTGTCTATGGAAAAATGAGGGATTGTTTAAGTAAAAGAATATTTGGTTAATTAAGATGGAGGGAAATGAACATTTATCAATTGAGTGTCTGGCTTATTTAGCTTGTAAATAGAATAAAGAAGTGATGTCAGTGGAAAATAATCTGTTAATCGGGTTTAACTAATATCATGACTGTTAAAAATAACTCAATCAACATTTTCTTCTATAGTGTGGTGTGAAATCCTAGTGTGAGATCATCAAACAATGCGTCCAAATTATGTATTTTACCTGACAACGCATCACAATACAGGTTTAGCAAGCCAGGTATAGGACTCAGAGGGGACCTACTACATCCTTTTGTTCTCTGCTTGACAAGGGAGCCAGCCCTGATGGTAGTGGTGCAATGATGCCCAATAAACCCTGCCCCAGAGGTAGGAAACCTGTGTTCAGCTCCTGTTCTCCTTCAGCTGGATCTCCTTGTTCTCCTTCAAACTGCTGGAGATAAAGGACAAGGCAGCAGGGTCATCTTTCCTTCCACAAAGGGTTTAAAGAGCAGCCAGAGCCACAAATGCAAAACTTTACTTTCTGTTCTAGGTACCTGAGATTTCCTCAGATGTAGTGAGATTTGGGTGCCTCAGACTCTTGGAAGTTTTTACCCTGAATTGTAGGTGGTTTGTGCTGTTCAATATTATATGGGGTTTTTTTTGTTTCATTCTCTTATTCTTTGTTTTGTATTTTGTTTTTTAATGAGCAATGATATTGTTATATCACCTTGTGTTGCATTTTCATAGAAATGATGCTTGCTTTGGCCATTCTCCTCACTACCTGTGCAGTTACCAAACCTGAGACGTTGTCCTCTCTCCCTTGAATCATTCTTATCTTCTGAAAACTGAAAATAATTTTGGTTGGATCCACATCCAGCCTTGTTCTGTTGTTTGACTTTTAAATAGTACCAGTACAAAGGCATGGACATCCATGGGAGCAGCAAACTGTGAACACACTCAATCACAAATTGTTGGATACAGCACATCCTCATCCCTAGAGCAGTTGAGAGATTAGTGTGTTTGTTAACCTCAGTATCTTTCCTGTTGAATGAAATGGGTGGAAATCAGGTATACACTGAGCAAATGTTTATTTTGACTGGAAGCCCTGTCACTTTGTGTATTTATGTGAAATAGAAAGATGTATGCTTAGCCTGAGGAGGTATCTGCACTCTTCAAAAAAGGCCATTGATGAATGGCTGTAAAAGCTATACTTTTATCTGTTTTATGTTCTTCTAATGCTGCTAAATTATTGTATATTAGGTTAAAAAAATAGTTCGTTCTGACATTACATCATGAGCACGTCTCACAATGGTATGTGCAATATTATCCTCTTTCATTTGACGATTTACTGTTGTTAAAAGGAAATAAAAATCCTCATAACATGAGAGAACAATGTAGCTGAGAGATTTTCCAAGGTGTTCAGCTTGAGTTCCTTGAACTAGGAATAATGTTTTTTTGACTCAATGTATCTGTGTATTTTTAATTCAGTTACACAAATATCAGGGGGAAAGAGGTAGCAATTTTTTCTCTCATAGAGATGTTTTACTTCATACTAAACTCCTTTACAACAACAGTAATTATTGAAAAATACCACAGAAGTGCTGCAGCACATGTTATTAGTTACTATTTATACAGTGACACATATTGCTCTACAGACAAATAAAAACAATGGGGCTTTTCCCCTCTCACAGTGATGGTTTATGGGCTTTTTATTACAAGTTTGGCCAGCTGGTTTAGATATGACAAGTAATTCTCCCCAAATCTATTCCTTTTGCCCTAAGTCCCACCCCAAAAGGATAAGTTTTTAAAAATCACAAAGTATTTGTGCCATTTTTGTCTGCTTTTCCCATCTTGTGCCCCATCCCCCAACTCCCACCTGTCCCCACACTTCACTCATTTTCTAACCTGTTTTTTTCCGTCCCATTGTTGCCATCTTCGTATCTGCCAGTCCAAGTCTGGAAGTAAAACCAGCAAGCCATAGTGCAAAGTTCCCAGTACCTCTGCCCATCCTGGAAATAAAAGGTACTGGCAGACCAGTTTTCCCATTGTGTTCAGTCTTTGGCCTCAATGGTGCTCATCTGTATATAGTAGGATACGGGATAGTCCAGTGCACCAACTTCTTCCTTCCAGCTTTGGCCTCCACCAAAGCACAATCCCTGCGTTATCCACTACTCACTGCTTCCTCCTAGACTTTCACAGGAGTGCCTAGGGAAGTCAAATTATGCTCCTAAGATGCTGGCTGGCCCAGCATATAGAACAGGATATACTCTACATATCGTTAAAGGAAATAGCATTTATACTTCTGCTGTTCAAGGAGTGCTAAGGTCTGCTCAGTAACTATGTTAAGCCCTTTGCAGATTTCAGGGAGCCAGTTGAGGGCATATATTCCCAAGAACTCATTCAATCAGACAAAACCAAGAGGTTTAGGAAGTTTGTCCAGTCCTTTAAGTGACTTCAGGACTTCTTTCTCAGTGTACCTCCAGCATGAAACATTTCCTGCAAAAAATTATAGACATTGAAGAGAAAATTCAAAAAAGCATGTAGGCGCCTAACATGTCACTCCAGCAGAATGCAATTGCCTGAATTGATGTCATCCATCTGATTTCTTACACACCTGAAGATGAGCTCTGGTAGGTACCTAGAAGTTTCTAGCACAGCTCTGGTGACTGTCTCTGGATCAAGTGTGTTCTGTTGACGGTGCCTCTGGATCACCCCCACCAGCTGAGCTTTGTTTTGCGTCCAGGATCAAGGTCAGAACGCACCAGCTGGCTTCCTCTTGGGTAAAATCCATCTGGAAAAGGCACTCTGGGAGCTCACTGAACATGCCCAAGGCACACATGGGTGTCTCAGCTTGATGGAACCAGGAAGCACTATTCCAGAAAGAGCGCCCTGAAGGACGTGTGCCATGGCCACGCGGGGCTGACTCCCAGCTCTTTCGCTGAACACATCTGCTCCTATTGGTCTGCGTGACAAGTGCAGGCACAGCCACTGTAGCTGTGCAGCTCGTCCCAGAGCTGACTGCATGTGCACATATGTGCGCGGGGCTGTGTCACCTGCACACGCGTGCGTGCACATGTGTGTGCACGTGTAATTTATCATTTTTGTGTGTGTGACACAGCAAAAATAATGTATGAGCTCCCTCTGCTGCTTTATACAAAGAAATTAATCAAGAAAATTGTTTGCAAAGCTGAGAGCATTTTATTCATATCTTGCTGATAATGCTGTATGCACAAGTAATACTAAAAATAAGTGTGTATTATGCTTGCAAAGCACTGTCCAAGCATTAAATAATTAAATAAACAGAAGAATCTGTGTTGGCTTTTTTGACTCATAAAATATTCCAAATTTATCTGGTTTTTTTCAAATGAAACATGACAACACTTTAGGTAAGAGAGTGTTTTCTGACTTCTGAGAAGGTATCAGTAAAATCAGTGAAAGCTCTATTAAGAGGTAAGATACATTAAATATAGCTAGGTTTTTATTTATATTTTTAAAGAGCATAAATAATTTTTAAATGTTTAATAGTAATATATTATTGTTTTAGAAGTTTTTGGATGTCTTTTGCACTTTGTTGAACAAGCTTTATATGGTTACACAATGTGACATAAACTACTCTTGAAATTTATCTGAACTTCTAAGTCCATAGAAAGAAAAACTAGATTATTTTAGTGATGAAAACAGACCCATACAGAAGAATATTGTTCTAAAGATTTTTAAAAGCTCTAAAATATATTTTTGTCTTTTTTTTTTCTTTTCTTCCTAATTCTTCTGCTTTTAAAATTATGCAAGCGCACTACCTGAAATACATTATTATTTTATGCACTGGAAGGGTAATTTTGATAAATTGACTTGCAAACAGGTTATTTTCTGAAGTGGTAAAATAGAAAGTATAGTTCTATGAATATATTCAAAGAAAAAGTTAGATCTGGATGAAAATTTTTAGTCAAATTTCATCCTGAAAAGTATAGGTTTAGTTAAACAGGAAAAAAAGGATGTATTTCTATCAATTCAAATAATCAGTTTGAATGACTTTTGAAAGATTTTTTTGACATTTTGAATTGCAGAATAATAGACTGACGATACCACTGGAGTTATCTGATCCCTGCCCAAATTAAAGTGTCTCAATATTGCTTAAGTGGATGCTTTTCTCTAAAAATGTACTTTAGTTTAAAAAAAAAAAGGAAAAGATAGGCAAGAAAAGCTCCCAAAGTAGATGAACATTTTGAATCACACTAGGCACTAAATGTGACACAAAGCAATGCTTGACTTAGACTTACAACTTAAAAGAAATTAAAAAAAAAATTAACTAAAAAATAAAAAGGAAAAACAAATTTATTGTCAAAACTGTTCATGAACAATTATATTATATGTGCAGGGCTGCTTCATCTCAACTGACAATGAGAGACACTGAAAACCAAATAGAAGAAAACTTTTGCTGGAATTGCACCAGCCGTGTAGGCTGAGCCAAACACTCAATGGAGCTTCCTGAATATTACAACATCCTAGAACCATTAAGGTTGGAAAAGACCTCCACGATCACCAAGTCCAACCTTTGACTGATCACCACATTGCCAGCATTTTGTGCCATGTACAGTCATTTCTTGAACACTTACAGGGATGGTGTGCCTACCACTTCCCTGAGCAGTCTGTTCCAATGCTTGACAAACATTTTCATGAAGAACTTCTTCCTGATGTCCAGCCTGAATTTCTGGCACAGTTAGAGCTTATCTCTCATTCTGTCACTGGTTGCCTGGGAGAGGAGACTGACTCCCATCATGCTAAAATCTCCAGGTAGTCGTAGAGAGTGATAACGTCCCCCCTGAGCCTCCTTTTCTGCAGGTTAAACAACTCAGCTCCCTCAGCTGAGCCTTATAGGTCTTACTCTCTACACCCTTCACCAGAAAGGCAATGAAGCTAGTGAAGGGTACAGAGTAAGTCTTTCAAGGAGCAGTGGAAGGAGTGCAAATCTGTAAGAACTGTAAATGATAATAAACTTCACTACTGGTTTCAAGTTTTCAGAAATTTTTCATTGCTTTGACTACTTCTGCCTTTTGACTTACAGGACTGATCATTTCCTTGGCTTTTGAATACTTGTCTATCTAGGATTCTTGCAACACCATTGTTTAACAATTATTTGCTGCATGTTCCCTTATGAGTTGAGTGGGACTATCACCTTTTCCTTAACTTTCACTCAGTATATGTCAGCTGTTGCACCACAGACCTGTAACTGAAAGGCAATTTATTGCAACCACTTTTGGTGTGCGGCTGTTTTCTCATTTGTCATAACTTTTTAAACATCTGTATCTTGTTTCTCTGTGTGTGTACAAATTGATGCCAAACTAGACTAAGCATGTAGCTATCTGTATTTTTTTCCACCATTAGCAGCTTAGCAAGGATAAGAGGCATTTGATATCCTCATTTTTTCTCAAGGCTTGCTTCTGTGATACTATAAGAAAACAATATTTCTATCTGATTGAGTGCAGAGCTGTGATTTTGAGCCTCGCTAAATAGCAGGTATAACAGAGTCCTCCTTAATTGCTGTGTATATTACTGGACCATTTGCTCAGGACAGTAACTATTGGGTAGCTGCATTGAAAATGAGTGCACCTCTCACAAAAACTGAGCTTTAATAATCCATCCTTATTTGTCCACATTAGCCAGCCCTTTTTACCATGGCAATCTCTCTGTAAACATTTCTGATAACCAAATTTGGGTCTAATAAATACACTACTCACTGATGGAACTATAATTATCCAATCTGCAGGCTTTGCACATATAGGAGTTTTTGAATCAGATATTCTAACACAGGCCCTGATGTCTCTTCTGGCAACTTCACCACCTCAGTAGTTTGTGTTTTTCAGTTTTAAATTGGTAACATTAAATGTCTTTAATAGGTTGTTACTGGAATCCTGTAGACGACAGAGATGTAGTGAATACAAATAGAGTACTTGACAAATCAGAGACTGTAATGGTTGGCAGATCCCATTGGCAGTTTAGTAATGTGCTCAGGATCACAGATGTTAAAGCTGGAAAAGGCACATTAGGTGAAATCCTAGGTTGAATGAAGAAAATGGTAGAATTTCTGTTGAGTTCAATGGGACCAGTTGCATTAATAGTCTTGCATTATATCCTCTACCAGTATTGATCATAGCAATCCAGTCAGTGTGCAGTTCTTGAATCCAAGCACTGAGGCTTGGTAGGAAAGTATGTAGCTATAAGCTTTATTGATTTCTGTATTCACTCAGCACTGGCCAAACTCCCAAGGCCCTGCCTCTGGGCTCATTCAAAATTTACTAAATTTCTTGTTGTATAATCCTGGTCAGGAATCTAAGGGGATGTACCTGGGACATTACACAGAACAGTTTGAAGTGGCTGAAAACTCTCACAAGATCCAGAATGACTTCTGCTGAGCTTTGCAGGTGTTTCCAGCAGGATTATTTAATGTTGTGTGTTGGAGCTACAGCTCCATCTTAAACCTTGACTCCTACTATTTTCTACTGTCATCAGAAATATAAATGACCCATTAAAGAGGCAACTGAGTATGCCTTTGATAACAAGACTCTCTCAGGTGACAAACAGGCAGGAGGAGGCAAGGAACCTACCAAGGAAAGGAGGCAGTTTGTGTCGAGGGTCAGGGTTACAAGAGCAGTGCAGGGCACTCCAGTATTCTATATCAGATGCAGAACTTAGTGTGGTGGTGTGTTTTATTGTTAATTGTTTGTTTATGCCAATGGTTACCCCGAACATGTTTCCCCCCTGAAATGGAGTGGTTTTGTCCTAAGTTCTCCCCACCTTGTCCTATCTCACTCAGCCCCAAGTCCTTCCCTAATTTCCAGAAGGGTCCATGTCAATCCCTCCTTCTTCCAATCACCCCAGGTTTCTGGTCGCCCATCATTGTAAACCCTGCCTTTTGTTCTAGACCCTTCCCTGTCCATCTCCTAACCTTCGAGGCCCCATTGGCCTAGATGACTGATCCTCTCCACCCCCCTCACCCCGGTTGGTCCCTGTGTTGTGACCCTCTCCCCTTGTTCCTCCCTATTGGGCTCACTATTGGTTGATGATTTGACCCCCCTCTTGCTCCTCCCCGGTATATAGGTTGCTGTAGCCCTGAATCTTTTGTCTTTTGGTCCCTGACTCCTTTGGAGAATAACCCCTCTGAACTTCATACCAAAGACTTCTCCGTTTGTTTTACTCTGGTCCTTAGTGCTAGCCTATCTCTGGAAACCGTAGAGCATTGTGCCCTAGCCCACGGCTCCTGAGCAAGCTAACCCCAGCCTGCTTTGCTTTCTGGGGGCAGCCCACTCTTGTTGCTGTGGCCAGAACTGGCCAGACTGAATGGTCAGGTGCAGCAACAACTTACAACACACTAAACCTCATTTGTGCTTAGGTTGTCCTAAATATTCCTCAAGTCCATTCTAAAAGTTGAGGTTCAAGATCGATAAAGTAGAAATGTGACTTTGATGCACTTCTCTACTTGTGGTCGTAAAGAACATAAACTAAGAATTGAGTCCCTGGGGTGGTTGCACAGTTTCACTGTCATTTCTCAAGGCTTTAAGCCTCTGTTCTGCTAAATGTAAATTAGAGGCCAATCTCCTCAGATATGAGCCCTTGAGAAGAAAAGCTACTAACAGCTGCAAAACTTTACCTGGCATGTAACAAGTGCACTAATATATTCTGCTGATAAAATCCCATGGTCATGTATTGTTTCAAATCCTTCCAGTGACTTTAAGGCAGTAACTGAAAAGCAAAAATGCAAGGGAATCATTGCCTCAATAAAAACCTTTCAAAGCCAAGTATAAATGAATGCTGTAAATTGCACATTTTTTTCCCCCGTACGTCTCACAGATCTGAACTCTGAGGATCAATCAGTTGCACACAGGAGTCGTGACCCTGCTCTCATTGCTCTAAGGAACTGTTGTCTCTCTGCATGCTATGACCCTTGGCATGAACCTGGTAATATTACTACTTGTGGGTCTATCAACAACAAGCCCTCTGTGGTCCCAATGTGCTTAGGAAAACTTAATTCCTCTTGTTCCAAATGTAGGGATCTCTTTTGTGCCAATTACCCTTTGACACTGCTATTCAAGCTTACTTTTCCAAACACTGGTCCCATAAACACTACTCCCTTCACAGGGACATAGGCTGGCAATAACAAGGAAAACTAGTGCAGAAATGTTTTCTTTTGATGTTCTGATTTTGGGATGGTTGCTGAATGTATGTCACTGCCTTTTAGGAAGTTTTGCATAATGGCTGGATAGCTGACTTCTGTGTGACTTAATCTTCAATTTTCCTGTAGGCTTAGCAGATGGGTTGCAAATGTTTTGTGGTCCTTCTGGTGTTAGATCTTGCTATGAATCTGTGGGTGAAATCAGATTCCTACAAATTACTATTCAAATATATGTTAGCTTTGATTGCCTAGGTGGTCAGTAACAGTCTCAAAGAAATCTTCTCATGGCTATACTAGCCTTGGAAATACATATTTCAGTTATTTCCACATTCTTAAATCAGAATCGCTTCCTCTGATGAGGAGGTGAGTCCTGATTAAGCCAGCTCAGGTGCTGTAGCAGCAGCAGCAGCAACACTGTTAATGCTCACAGTTGCTTTGCTTGCTCATTCCATAGAAGGAGTATCTGACTGGTGCATGTATGTCTCTAAGCAACCATTTACATGTGAAATATCCATCAGGGGCTGGGAAGTGAAAATTTGGTACAGAACACACCAGAGCACAAGGGACTGCTTGGCCTTCTCCACTAACTTTTAAACTGGTGACTTTTGTCTACCACTCTGCTCCTTTACTGAGCAAATAAATGCCTCGGTCATTGGTTTCCAAGGTAAGGTCCTGCTACCTTTTCCGTCTCAGTAGCAGGTTGCCCCACCAGTGGGCAGCTGGGTAGCATGGTTTAGGCTGTCTGTTTGCCAGGTGAGCAGGATGGTGGCCCTGGCATACACCAGCACTTAAAGAGACCTGAAGGAGGGGAAGCACAATGGATGGCAGCTTGTAGTTTGACAGCCTGGAGGTCTTTCACAGGCTCATGCAAAGCACAAATGCCACTTCTGGGTCTTGAGAAGGGCAGAGTGAGCTTAAAAAGGATGAAGGCTGACAATGCAAGGAGTGTAGTTGGGGTAGACTGAGGTCTCTACCTGATCACTAATCTGCTCAGGGGCTTTCAGCCTACCTTGTGCTTAGACACAATTTCTGCACTTTGCTGTAAATCGCAGAGCTAGACTATGCTCCTCAGGGAAAGGCTTGTGCTGCCTGCCCATCTTCTCAGTAGGGCTCCTTGGGTTGTACACAGCCCAGCTCCTGACACACCACCCCAGCTGCTCCTCTCACTGGAGGGGAGCAGGGAAGCTCAAGTGCAGCTGTGAGGAGCCCACAGCCAAACCTTAGGTGCCACTGCATGTGAAGTAAGCTGGGTGTTTGTGTCATACCGGTGCAAATAAGTAATTGCTCCCCTGGCTCTTCAGCAGCTAAAATGATAATGAGGTGCCTTCTTGAACAGATGAATGCAAATGGAGGAGTGAGCTGCAGTAGCTAACAGGAGGCCCTGATCTGCTTCTCTAGTGGCTGTCATTCCTTTGCCCAAAGACCACAAGGATGGCCTGTGGGGCAGTTCATCTGGCCTAAAGCTTTCTGCTTTTGAAAGGAAAAAAAGGTTCACTGTCTGCTTTTTCTATTCCTCTGGTCATTCTGTGAAAATTAATGTTTCTCTTGTTGTTGGCATTTTTAACAGAAAGTCAGCAGCTTGGGAACTGGTAATCAGCCAAAGCAGTCACCACACACTGCAAGGTGAGAGCTGCCCATCCTGGCTGTAGCCTGGACAGGCTGTGAAAGGCAAAAAGGAAAAGGAAACATGAAGGAAAAGGAACAGGGAAGAATGGATAGATGTGGATGAGGGTTGTAGCATCAGGTTCACTTTTCGGGGTTTCATTGGATGGTCTTTTTTATTGTGGTGTTTTCTTCTTCCTTTTCCCCCGGATGTTTCAGTCATGTCCCATGGGGGTGCTCAAAGAAGCAACAGTATATTTCCTTCCCTTAACAAGTGGCACTGGTGAAACAGTGCTCCCATTGCTGTTGTCCTGGTCTTAGTTTACTGCCAAATCCTGTTATGGACACACAGCAAAAAGGAGAGTTTTTAATATATATACTCTATGTATTGTAGATGGCAACATTCTTTGCTCAGAAAACTCTTTGCCTAAGCCGAAACAAAGAATCAGGATACCCCCAAACCCAAGGAAGAGAGTTTTGGAAAGTTACATGCGAAGGAAGAAGAGATATACAGCCTATCCACTGAATTTCTATGGATTGTTTTTTTTCTGACATGCTTACTAATGGCCCTGAAGTTTTAGTGGCCTTTGATCTTTGATACTGATTATAGCAATTTTGTTTAAAATGCCTGACTTGGGTCATCTATTATTATTATTCTAGTAGGTTTATAGTAGGTTTAGTGTTTTTGTTTGAGCAGCTCAGTTAATTTTAGGTGGAAAAGGCCACATTCTCCTGTGGTTAGCACTTTGGGTAGTCACTTCCTGAAGAGCTTCCTCTCTGATGGCTCCCTTTGGGCACTTATTTCCAGTGAGTTAAGGTGGGCTTTTGGGTCAGAGCTTAGAGAGCTGTGAGTCAGGAGAGAATCAAGGATGATGTATTTTTCTCACTCTCTCTATCTCTGTGCTGCTTTATTTCTGGAAAATCAAATATAACAGTTTAATCAAAAAGGAAGTGGGAAACAATGTAAAAATACTGCCTAGCTTTTGCACAAATAAAGAATAAATGAAATAGAAGCATATTCATCAAAATCCAAGTCAATACTGAAATAAAGTTGGCCCCTGTTGGTATATACAACATAAAAGGAAAAGAAAAAAAACATAGGGAGCAAAGCACTTATGAAAAGGATTTTTTATTTTGGTGAAATAACTGTTTTTCAGAATATAATAGCAGTAACACAGTCTATGCATAAATATTATGAGGGGAAAACTTAGGCTATAAATGAGATATTTTTCTTTCTACACAAAAAGAGTAGCAGAGGATAGCTTTGGACACTGTTTAGGACTGGGAATTACAACCTGGATTATTTGGAGGGACTGAATTACAAATATCCAATGTGATTGATGGTAACAGGGCAGATGGGCCCTTTAAAGTCCTGGCAAGGCAGGAGGTCACACTCGTAATACTGTGGCGTACAGGGACTGGGAATCCACCCAGGGGACTGGGAACCCTCCCAGGGGCTCCCAGCCAGCAGCCTTAAATAAAGTTCTGGTGCAGAAGAAGTACTGAAAATGCTAATAAATAAATAAATTAAAAGAGAAAATACACGACAAAGCAGGCTGCAAAGGAACTATCAGTAGAAATATTTGTCTTACAAAGTCTGAGGGAGTTTTTTGTTTGTTGCTCTTTCTCTTAGACTGGGTTTGGAGAAGAGCTGCTCAGGAGTTTTTCTTCTCATGGGAAAACAGCATTTGGCCCTATGATCTAGTGGAAAATGAGTTGAGGTTGCCCACATCAGCTACACAGTGCCCCTAGGAAGTGACCTGATTCCCACTCAGATCATCTCACCTGCACCACCCTCCTACAGAGCTCTAATACCTTAATTCACCACTGTGCCAGAAGGTACCCACTGGGGCTGGAGAGCATGTCAGCCTCTTGAGTGGAAAAGGTTCCATCTAAGAAGATGCAATGACCCATCCAAGAACAGAATCCCACAGGAGACAGTGACATTTTGCCACACCATAAGTCAAACAGGTGGCTTGGAAAGTGGTTGGGAAAACTCAATTATGAGCTGTTCCATCAGATGATCAATAGATGCATCAGGTTTTCTGATGGAGTACTAAGGTGCTGTCAAAGAAAGGCTTTAGGAAATTTGATTCCTTATAATTTGTTCTGGTCTTGCTCTTTAGAGAAGAAGGTTTAGAGATGGTTTTGGGATGGAGGATTATATTTTTTTAATAAAAAGTTGGGGTTTGCTTATGCCAGTATAATTTTGCTATGGCTTTATCTGTGTTATCTGAGCGAGATCTCTTGATACCAGATGAATGATTCTGGATAATGTAAAAATAAAGCTGTATAGGTTAAGCCAAACTTGCCTTGCATATTGTCCAAGAGCCATAATCCCCAGAAAAATGCAACCAAAACAAAAGGCAGGAAAGAGCAGAAGCTCATCAAATTTTTTGTTTCCCTTTCCACGGATGCCTTTGTGATAAATGGATTTTATAAGAAGCAAAGATCTGGGAAAAAAAAGGGGACCCAGCTTCTTCTTGACCTTGAGGGAAGAGGTGCAAAGATTCATAGTGCATTTCACAGAAACCTTTAATCAAACCACTTTGGAGTGCTAAACAGTCATTGGGGTTGCAGATAATCCAGTTTACTGCAGTTGGGAAGAGGCCAATAAATGGATCCCATAGCCAAGTTCCATTTTAAGCACACTTCACATCCAGTGAAGGCATTGCTTTTATAACAGTTTATGATTGGCCTTCATTGGACACAACCTGACTTTTGGTGCCAGAGACAGGTGGTCTGTTCACTACAGGTTGCAAAGTGATCTTTCTCCATATCAACCTTTTTAATCCAGAAAAGGGGAGAGAAAGACAGGCCTTTTTTTCTGAGGATATCAGTCAGGTAAAAGCATGGGAAAAAAGACCAGAAAGCCAAGGGAAGCAGAAAAAGACACCAATGCAAAGACCACCCTTATGTAGATATTTGTGTTGTCTAAGTACCCCCTACCCTACCTAAAAGAGGTTGTGTTGCACCTAGTGGCTGTGATGGGTCTCCTTACCCCTGCTGTCCTTGAATGTGCTCTGCCAGGCCTGCATTTCCTGACTGATGTTTTTTACCATTAGTACTGGAAAAGCAGATGTGTAGTTTGCCTCCTGGGCAGGAGAGCAACTGCCTGCAGAATGCTGTTAGCTGGGAAATTTAACTGCATAAACTGAAGTGCTGTGAGTGATGATTTTAGAATTGGCATGTTCTCCTTTCAACTTATAAACCTATTTTGATATTTATATAGAGCCATAAAATGTAGCAGAAAAGTTTTAATATATTTACGTTCATAGGACAGCTACATATATCCTGAAACCAAAGCTGTTATTTTTGTTTTCTTTGCTTGTTATCCAGTAATATTTAAATTATTGATCACATCCACTCAGGCTTAGTAAATCTTGCATTCACATGTGCCTTTTTAATGACTGAAATAGTGATTTTTTTTGAGTGTGTGGATAATAACGTTAATAGGCATACAGTACTGAAGAACTGTGTTAACCCACCTACCAAACAAATATGTCTGCCATGATGCTGTCATGGTTACCTTTGATGTGAAATCACCATCTTACTGTACAAGAAAGAAGGGGCAATGTTGTCTGGAAAGAAGAGTTTAGATGAAAATGACATTGATTTCTAAGATGAGGTTCTGCTGTTATCTCTGCTGCTTTGACTTTCCTGTAGCTGTTAAAATTCAGCTGAGGGCAGAAATGGAAACAAAAAATGTAGCTTGTAGAGGAGGAAAGAGTGTTCCTCATTTATCTGGCAGAGAAATAAAGAATGAGAGGGAAGGAACCTCAGAGGTTGTGATGTATTTGCTAAGAAGGAGACAGATGGAGGTAGAGTGAGTGGAAAGTTTTGATGAAGTTGGAAGGACTGAATAAATGAAGTTCCATTCAGAGTGGGAAGTGTGGTCTGCAACATCACCACCAGTTTGGCTCCAAGTCAAATTAAATAATAGATGTTTTCCTTGACCTTGTGCTACTTTCACAGTGTGTTACATGATATGTTCAAAAATTAAACTGCTTCTTAATAATACTCCTTACTTTGGTGTTATTATTGGAGTTCCACATATAGCCTAATCTTCCAGGCTTCACTTGGACAAAACTGTCAGTGTTTTCAGAGCAAGTTTTGCCAAAATGTCCAAGAAAATCTTGTGAATACAGTTTCATTTCAGAGCAGTATTACATATTCCCAACGCTCCTTGAAATGGTAGCTAAAATAAGTTGGAAGCAGAGGTTGGATAAGCAGAGGTGTTTGGACATACATCAGTGTTGTTTGTTTTCATCAGTCTGGAAATGCTACATGATTGTCTGGACGCAGTAAGAGAAGAGTGAGTCTGTCCAATGGGAAAGAATAGACTTCAGGTTAAGCTGGAAGACACAGATGGATCCCTGTTGGAATCAGCTTGTTCACCTCTGGACCCTAGAAAGCATTCAGTAATGGGCCAGCACTATCAAGGACCTGTAATGGTGAGCTCAGAACTCTTTCAGATCAGCATTAATAGGATGTGCCTGTGCTTGTAAGGATGCCTAGTCTGCATTTTTATAGGTGCATAAATAACTGGGCAGGCTAAATTAATGCACAAGCCAGGTTAAGACCTTTATAAAAGAAAAAGATTGTTGCATTATTGGCATTAATATGATTGAAAGGGTGAGTGCAGAGATACGATGCCATATGGTGGCAAGCAAGGCCTGTGGTAAGCTTTCTGTTGGGAAGCAGGGTGTCACCTTAGGGAAGTGCAGTGGAGAGTGACTAGGGTACCACTCATGAAGATCTTCCTCAGGTTTTCTGTGTCATCTTTGGTAATAAAGGAATGGAGAATTTAACTATCTTGACCTGCTGTACAGTCTAGAGAATTTATAGACTTTTCCCCTAGGACTTCTCCCCTAGCAGAAGAATTCCTGCTGCATCCTAAACAATACTTTTCCTTTATTTGTACTTTACCTGCCATCTCCAAATGTGCGTGTCATCTTAACCTCAAGATGTCTTGTTCAGGAAAATGCTGCATAAAGTGAAGACTTTGGAAGAGCTCTCAAAAATACACTTGGATGTGATTAAGCATTCCGGTTTGAAATGGGTAATGATCAGTGTGCACAAAGCACTGGAGGGAAGGACAGAGAAAGAGAAGGAGGAAGCAGAGCTCAGTGTTGTCAAAAAGCCACAAGACCTTTGAATTATTACACTGAAAATTGAAACTACTCTATCAAAATTGATGGAAGTGGCATGCAATGTTGTTCTCCTCTGTACCTTATGTCCAAAGTTTACACTTTGAAATATGTTCATCTGTAATTCAAACCTAGGGGTCTGACTGACCTCAAGTTATTTTTTTAAGCAGTCTCTATTTACGCGGCTCCTCGCATGTTGACCCTTTGGACACACAAAGACAGGTCGATGTGCTTTGAAATTGAAATGGCTGCATACACACACAGACACCTCCCTTTCATTCCACCCTTCCCCATGTGGCAGGTCCTGCAAATTTGTCTCTTTTTTTAAGTCTAAGAAAAGATCACAGATATATTGGGATATTATTCTTAGAAACAAATGCTATAACTTACAGTATTATGTGTATTCTTAAAATACATGTGTGTGCAGTGTCACGTGCACATACTGTGCAAACATGTGAGAGCTCTTCAGAAAAATCATTGCAATTCATCACGTATTGTGTCCTCCCCACTACTTGAGGATGAAAGTTTTCAATACTAATGCTGCAAAGTGGGTATTATGTTGATTTATGCTAATCGGTTCTATACATGCTGTCATATTATATTGTTAAGTGATGACATTGGTGAAGTACTGTTGCTTCCAGTGTTAACAGCCCACCAGTGCTGGTTTGTAAACAGCAGGGGAGCCACCCACCTCCGCGGTCTCTATGGTCTGTTAGATACAGCAGGGAGCTGGGGACCTCCACTCCTTCCTTTTCTTATGCCCTTTTTGGTATGGCTAGATATAAGGAGGTTACAAAGGTGTTTAAAATGGGGCTTTTCTTATATGTTTTCCAGTTCATTACTGTATAGCTACAATAGGGCACCTTATGTGGATTTGAGACCTTCCTTTGGACCCACCCTGACTTAGGAGCTGCAAATGTCTGTCCATGTGCAACATGGTAGAGTAACTTCCACGTGAGCCAAAAATTTCTGTGCCTTATGAGCAAGACCTTACATGTGTTCACAAGAATTGTCTAGCCTCTGCTCAGATGGGGAGGAGTGTGGATGTTGCAAAAGACCTCTCTGCTGTCTGCAGTAGCAGGACTACTTGAAAGGACTGAGAGAGGGGTGATGACTAGGAAGGGTGATGATTGACTGCTCTTCCTGACTCTGCCTTCCTCTCCCCCACATCCGATGGCAGAGCAGGCTTGTGTGTTCCTGGGTGCCTTGTTTGTTTCCTTTGTCAGTGCTTAAGGGTACAGAGAAAAATACTGGTCTTAAAGCAACTGTGAAGGATCACTGTTTATTTGTCTTGTTGATGTGGGGTAAACTCTCAGTTGCAGATGATAGCACTTTGCTGTGTGCTGCACATGCACAGCCAATGAATGTTTCATCTAAGAGATAGGGAAGGACTGCTGTTTTCATGTCAACTCTGAAGGAAGTGTTTTAATGAAAGGGAGTAAGTCAAGTTTCTTTGAACTCCCTTTATGTGTGATTTTGTGTTTGCTATGTCCTGTGCTTAAAGCATTTACTTCCCCTGATTACTTTATACAGCAAGTTCAGTCTGGGACCATCACAAATGACTTTCACTATCCAAAGTAGGATATGGAAATGTTTTGTTTGCATTTGGTATTTTATGTTAAGTAGCAGAATATGCAGGATATATTGGCTTCTGCTAAGTCTATAACACAGCTGATGTTCAACAATGCAGTAGTAAAACACTGCGCTATTTTAAAACAATCACTTAGGTCATGCTATATTGTGGCTAAAATAACATGAACTTCACCTATCTCCCTGTTATAAAACTTCACCTCAAAGGATGCATTCTAGCTGTGCAATTTATCTTTCAAGCAACTCTAGATTTACTAAGCCCAGCCTGAACTCAGTTCTCTGCTTTTGATCAGTATATTAATTTAACTGAAGAGCCTCTGAAACAAAAGGAACATTGATAGAATGGAAGCAGAGGATAGAGAGAACACAGCAATACAAGTCTTTCTTGCAAAAGGAAGTTGCCCTGAAGAAGTAGCAATAGATCAAACACTCTCCATCACCAGGCATGTCTATGGTAATTGAAGTTAACACTGGAACATTCATCTTATTGACACATAGTTTGTTTAAAAAGTAAACTCGGTTTGACTCATAGACTGTGATGATCAGTTTGTAACAAACGGTGGAAAAATTTTTAGATGCTGGCATGCGAGCTTTTTTAGCAGTATCTGGTACAAGGAGGGGTTGCAAGAGGCTGGGATAGGGAAGAGTTGCAGCTATTGAAGTACAGAAGGGGAAACACTGAGCAGTTCTTGGGAGAGACTGTAAGAGAAAAGTTTCTTGGTTTTCCCACTATTTTGTTTCTGAATCTGATGTGTAGCAAAAAACTCCCCAAAACATCAGAAGTACTTGTGTGCTGGTCTGCTGGTGACCACCCTGGGGACTACTCCCTCCAGTGCATGGTTTAATGACATGGGGCAAGCAAGCCCCTTATCGCTGAACATTCTTGCATAGCTCTTCAGGATATCTCCACACTTTCTGCATGTAAGGTAGAGGCAGACTTGCCCTCACACAGGGCCATGGGGCTACTGCTGTCTCTCCCTCCAGACATTTCTCATCTGTACCCTGATTACTCTGATGCCTGGATTTCAGCAGTTCCTCTGAGCTGGGTGGCATCCTGCATCCTGTTTTTCCATTGAATACTGTGTATCTACATCAAAAGGACTGGCAATAAATGTTACTTTAATAATCCTAAATTGTCTTGTGAGGAATTGTCTCCACACATCTTTTTGCCTGGGGAATTGAACACCTCTGGGTGTTCAATGTGTGAGAGTGCACATGCTTGAATATGTGTGTGTGTGTATCCGTGTGTGTGAGTGTGTGTGTAGGAATGAGTGTCCAGAGTTTGCTGTGCACATTTTCTTGCACAAAAGAGACAGAACAATCTGTCTCAACATCACTAAAAAGAGCAGCAGCAGTGCTCATCTAAGAAAAAGAACACTCTCCTCACCAGTAGCACATTTGTGTTGATTGCTGTTATTGAAGCAGTTTATTAAGTATACAAGAAAGTCCAATACAACAAATTCAGAGGGAAAGAAAAGTTGTAAAGACCAACACAACTGCTCTTCTGTGAATCTCTTCATTATGGAGTCACTTGGGTTGGTTACTATTTCAGAGGGAAAATGATATTTTTGTGGAAGAAAAAAAGGAGAAAAAAAGAAATCTACAAAAGCCAAAGTGCTCTATCTTTTTTTTCCTACTTTCCCTCAGCTCAATTTTCTGATAATCTCTGGTATTCACTGAATCAAATGGTGACTGCTGATTGTTTTGATGATAAATTGCCTGCAGTGCATGTGGGACTAATTACGAGATGGCACATTTCATTCTGCCACCTGTATAAACTATATTTTAGACAGGCACAATAAGGAAAGTATTCCCAACAACACAACATTTGGAAAAGCTGCAGACATTCTCCCTGTTCCCTCCCCCACTCTTACTAAGGGAAAATTTTGTAATAAAGGGTTGGGTCTTGAGTCTATAATGTGGGAAAAACCTGAGGGAATAGATGGATAAGGAAGAAATCAACCTGGAGGATCTACCGGAAAGGAGAAGTGGGGTTCTGGGAGAAAAGAAAGAGAAGGGCAATATGTCCATAGAGAAGGAGAGATCAAAGGGAGTAAAAGACCTGAAAGCAATAAAATTGTTTTGGCACATGAGAGGGAGACGATGAGACTTAGTTAGTTGGCCTGGGGAAGTAGATGCTCAAAAGGTACAGGCAAAGAGCTAAGAAGAAAGAGACAAAATCTGGGTCAGATCCTCCTTGGTGACTGAAGACTGATTGATATGGTTTGGAAAAGTGAAACAGGGTGAATTCTGACCTTTTCTGAATCACTGGCATGGCTAGGACACAAGCGTTGCAACCACATGACGCCAAAAGGAAACCCCAGATGCTTTTTGTGTAACCTTTCTCTTGCTTCTTCTTGGAGGTGAGGTGGTGTACAATTTTGATTAGTATTCTTTTGAAAGAGGAACACTTTTTTTTTTGTGCAAAAGAAAAACTTGAAATCATTAAAAACCATATTATAAGCTACACTTGGTATTTCAGTGTGTATTAAACAATGGAACAGAATATTTAACTTTTTGGGGTTGTTTTAACAAGAAGTCCTTATTTTCTGTAGCTGTCTCCACATTTTTTTTGGCCTTTCCCTTTGCTCTCTGCAGATGTCAAGACAGTGCAAGTGTGCATGAAGGTCCTTGAGTATGAGAGAGAATAAGAGCATAGAATTGTTACTTCATTCTGTGTTTCACACAGTGCTGTTGTCATGGCCCCTTATAATAGCAAATAAATGATCTTCCTTCTGTCTTCTCTGCTCCAATACTGGTGCTTGTATCTTCCATTTTGTCCAAAGGTCCCAGTGCAATAGCTGACATAGAATAGCACATCACCGCTGCTCATGCATGCATGTATGCATGTATATGTATTTACACATTATCATCACCTTGACTGGCTGGAGCCAGCTTTTGGTTATATAGTCTTCAAACACTCTAAGTCCCTTACTGTCGTTGTGTTTTGTACATTGCGTTACACCCCACAGGGGTATCACCAGGGTACCAGTAATATCGCTTTGTGATATGCAAGTAATCTCCCAGAACAAGTATTTGTGACCTAATCTGTGTGTATCACTCTTTTCCTGCCCAATTGCCATTCAAGCACAAAGACATTATTTCAAAGAGAATTAACGTCATGTGTGTTGGCTGTTCCTCTTACAAGAGACTGGTAGCATTTTTGTTAAGCCTTTCCTTGTCACCACAAGAGACAGCACTTCCAGTAACAAGGAATCTTGTCTTTTTCCTGGTGTTCCTAAGAAGAAGAGACCAGACTCATTCTGAGTCAGTTGAGTGTCTGTCAAATTTTCCCTAAAAACTCCTGGATGCACTGCCCACCTTCTCAAACTGATGTTGAGGTTTTAGGGAACCAGGGTCCCACAGAGTTTAGGCACCTATGTCCTGGATAGAAGAAAGAGACATATTCGTACTCCCAAGAAAGACTGCTTGAAGAGTGAATGCATCTATGTCATTAGACTACAGAGAATAGACTCAGGAAAAAGTGGGAGGAGACAATGCTAGGAATGCAGAATTATGCAGTGTCTTATCCAGGTAAAATTCTGCTGTGTCTTGCCCTTCAGCAAATACAGGTAAATCTGAACCTGAAGCTCAAAGGCGAGAAACAGATTCTCTCTAAACTTCACTGGCAGTGACACTATGCAGAGTTTCTCTTTTGTCACACATCTATCCAGCCAGCCAGCTAACCAGCCAGACACCTGGTTATACTTTGGAAAATCATAGCCATTTGCAGGCTTTTTTATACTGTGACACACTGTAATTTTGCCTTTAACTTTCTTCGTGCATAAGATTGGTTTATGGACTACCTTTACAGATGAACTATTAGGAATGCCAGGAGAAAAAAAAAATCTGCAAAAGCAGCAGATTGGTAGAAAAATAACACTGTGACAATAAATCATTATTCTGTGGTAATAGTCTAATCTTGGATTTGATTTGATGGATTTCCTTTGCCTTCAGACTTGAGTGTATATGAGACAACTTTAGGTAGAAAACAGGGTTTACATCTTGTAATGGACACCTGTGCAGTAAAAACATTTGCCTTCCAAGGAAGGGTTGAGCCTGTAGTTTTGGCATAAAGGAGTCTTCTTGGACAGACAGGGTGGATGGGGAGCTGGGGACCTGAAAATTGGAAAGTGGGAGAAAAAATGAAAGCTCTGGAAGAGTTCTGGAGTCTTCTGGACCTCAAATCTCCTTGAATATTTTTGAACCCCAAATCAAACTTCCTGTCTAGTGTCTGCATTTGTGTTCCATCTCTGTATCAAATAAAAACAATAATGGCACTGAAGTTAAATAAGCGACGTTTTACTGTTAGAGGTAATAAATCTGTTTAAAGATGCATTACTACTTTTCTTGAGGGATAATTTAGACTATGTATCAAAAGGGAAATCAATAGCTTTTTCCTTTACAAATAATTACCTCTTTGAATCCTTTATACTTTTTCTTTTTTATTTATTTTGTCTTCAAAATATTTCTACTAAATACTAAGAGTATCTTCTGCCTTACCTTTAAACCACTAACACTTGCAACACAGAAGCAAAAAAAAAATCATCCCAGGAAGCCTTACCAGTGGTGGTTTGAAAGGCCATTCATGTTCTGCAGAAAGTAGCCAGAGATTTGGGATTTAGCATGGGCTCGTGTTCACTGCACTACAGCATGCAGAGGGAGAAAACCATGTCCTGAAAAAATGAACACAAGTGTGGTCAGAACAGAACTGGGCTTCATGCTGGCTGGAAAAGCTTTAATTTTGATCAGGTAAGGTTTCTCAAGGAGATGTTTTGGTTTCTAGGCAAAAACGTTTAAGACCATCTGAGACAGATCAAAAATAAAGGATGTGAAAATAGGAAACTATTTTAATATCATCATGTTTCTATACTTCTCCTTAGTATGTATCTATAAAAAAAAAAAGACTTTGCTTATTCATAGTTTTAGTTTGGCAAAATCTGTGCTTCTGTGTTCTCTTTCCATTTTATTGATGAAACAAGCACAAGCCCTGAGGTCTCAGGGAAGAACAGTAACCAAATAAAAAAGTTTTTTCTTACAAAAGATAATGCTTTGATGAAACATTTTAAAAAGTCAAAGCTGAAAGTACCTGAAAACATGAGGTAGCCTGTGTGATGTTCTGCCTTTCCTAGTTTCCTGTTCTTTTGAGACTAATCTTCATATATTTTGCCTTGGACTACCAGTAGCTCTCTCTTTTATTTATTTTTAATTTTATTTTAGGTTTGACACAACTCTTAAGTGTTTTTTTAACAGTGTCATTAAAGTGGCATGACTTTGTGTGGACATGTTTCAAGTTTGGCCCTTTCTGCAATTTTAATCTGTAGTTGTATTTGAGGTAATTATATCAAAACCAGATTTTAAATGAATTAGCTGAAATACTGGCATGGGCAGAGTGGCTGCTCACCTTGGACCATGTTAGCATGTTTCACCAGGGCAAGCTGGGGCTCTAGCTCCATTGGGCTGCACAATTATTACAGCTAGGCTGGATGTGTCAATAGGAATTGCAACCACATGTTCCAGTTACAGGGCAAATGCGCTTTACGGTTGTTTAATATAATTCTTACACTATTGAATCATAAGCATAGTCAAGACTATTAAAACTGCCCAAGACAGTTTGGAACTTCTTAAATATATTCACTGTTCAATTTACTGAGGCTTGAAGACAAACTCATCTGTGAGTGGTATAGGTTTCTACTTCTGAATCTCCACAGGATTTCTGTCAGAGATTTTGTGAGCAGGGGAACATGACCACCCCCATTTTCTGGGGAAGCTTTCTCTTTAGAGTCTTCGTTTGTGAAAAAAACATGAGGTTTTTGAGCCTTGTACTCAGTGACACTTTCTGTAGCTCCTGGCTGCTCATGTTTTAGCTGAAGTGTGATGGCGTTCATCTCATCTGGTACAGGCTCAGTTCTCCAAAGAAAAAAAAGAAGCAAGTTTTTAAGACTCAGCATCTTGCATTTCTTGATTGTCTATTTAGGCTGACATTTAGTTCTAATGAAGGATAAATAGTTGGCAAAGGCACATTCCTCTCACTTTCATGGGGAAGGTGTGTGGGAGTGGGGAGCTAAGAAAGTCTTAATGAAAATGATCACAGTTAGAGAAGACAACATTTATTTCAGCATTCTTGTTCCTTCTTCACTCTCTGTAAAGTATTTGAAGTGATAACAGGGAGACAACTAAAAGTGGATGGTGAGTAGTAGGCAGAAGTTGTTACATGCTAAAAAAGGCATTTCGTGATGGAGAACTACTGAGGGATCTAAGAGTCTCTTGAATGTGCACATTAATAACACCTTAAACAAGTGCCAAACTAAAACTGCTGAAAAGGGATAGAAAAATATTCATTCATCTCCTATTAAGATAGTGTTAAATTCTGCTCTTCAAAAATAGATCATAGTGTATGTAAACTTTCTTATGAACAATCAGGAGGCAAATCCACCCTTTCAAGCCTGGATATATTTTTATCTCAAAGTAACAGTAACTTCTTCTACTGCTTTTATTTTTTTCTCCATTAAAGTAAAAAATGTAGCTAGCAGCAGAGGTAGTTGTAGTGCCAGTTCTGCAAAGCATTTAAGAATGTGCTGAAGTGCTTCCCTATGCAACAAAGCCAATAGCACATGCTTTATCTTAAACATGTGCTAAAGTCCCACTGAAAGCATCAATGTTTAAACACGTGTCTAAATGCTTTGCTGTACCAGAGCTTCGGGCACAATTTGTTGTCCTTTGAAGCCAATGGGAATCTTTCCAGTCCTTTCAATAGGTATCCCATCAAGCAATAAATCTCAAATGTTAAATAATCAAACCAGAAAATGAAAAGAAATCTGTTAAAGGTAGTTGCTGGCTACATTCAAATAACAATTTTAAAAGAGTAGGATGTGGTCACAGCTATGCCAAAAGCAGACACAAAGAGAGATGAGATTCAGTCAATAAATTCTTTGTTTAGTTATACATTGGAGTATGTTCATTCTGCTTAGCTATAAACCTGTATTTACATAATTTTTGTTCACTGTGGCCCTGATTCAGCAAATTACTTAAACAGGTGCTTTGTTTTCTACATCTCCAAGTCCAAAAGTCAAAGTGGATCCACATATATTTGTGGCCTGTCAATGAAATGGAGCCTAGAAGATGGCTTTGCTGAATGTCGGATCACAAAAACCTTCCTCCACGAAGAAACTACTATCCAGAGAAGAATTCAATATATAATGATTTTACAACCTGTATCTGCTCACAGTCTGACATTACAAAAAACATTTTGTAAAATAGAAAAGTTATAAAAAGCAAACAAAAAGAAGGCAAGTAAGCCAAGGCATTGTGTTCATTTGATGATGGTTTAACTTTTTAGGCTGAGAAGAGGTTCATGCTGATAAAGCTGTTTTATTTGAGAATTTTTTAAATGAGAATTTACTCATTACAAGACTCTTGGAAATGATATAGCTATTCCGTCAGAGGCAAGAGACAGATAGAGACCACCAAACTATTGTTCTGGGTGGCAACAAATATAATACAGAAGGTCAGACTGAAGCAAATTTTCGAAACTGGATTAAAACAAAGCTCAAAGTGTTCAGTTTAGATAGATATTTCTCAACTGAAATATGTTTGGTTTTTTTTTATTGTTACATAGAAAGCATTAAAATGGCAGAAAATTTGTTTCTTAGTAGTTCTTATTTTGTTGTATAACTTAATACTTATATCACATTAGAAGTCTTCACAGTATCTTTATAAAATAAATTGACACGTTGCATTACCCCTCAATACAAAAATTTTAAATTTTTGGCACAGAAGGCATGACAATGTTCTGCTTAAATACTGCAAGGTTGAAGCAAAGAGAGATACACGGATGTCTGCTTTGTGAAGCTTCAGTATTGCATCACGCTTTCCACTTAGGCTGGGTAAACCTCAGTGCTGTTCTCCTACCTTCTGCTGACAGCCCTCCTTCTTCCAGAGGGGAGGGAAACAAATTGCTCAGGTGGCTTGGCCATGGTGGCAGGACAACCCTCTCAGTGCTTGAGAGGCAAAATTGCGACAACACTGGGACATCTCCAGGCTTCTGACCACTCAGTGACTATCTGGGACCCTCATCTTACCCAGAATATTGATTGATCATTATAAGCAAATTATGGATGAAATCCAAAATGCACTGATTCATTCTTTGAGCATCAGAAGTGTTTTCTACCTTTTCAGACAGTTATAAAAGTAGAACAAGTGATTGCAAAAACATTCCCTCACACACACCATGTCTGAGGCCGGAACACTTGTCTTTGACATTTCATGGCTTTTCTGCCTTGCTTCCTCTAGGTTTAGGTTTTGCTGAGTCTACCTAGGAAAGGAATTGCCTTTCTTGAGGGTGAGGCCTTGGAAACTTCACTGTTGTGTTTGTGGTGCTGTTGGCCCAAGGCTGGCCAGGCTAGAGCATTGCTTCAGTGCTGGACAATGCTTCAGCTTCTTTTGTCTGTAAAATGGGAATGGAGATGTGTAATACGTGGAAAGCTGATGATGCATGAAACACTACAAAAATGAAGTGCAACATAAAGGCCAAATCATTTTATAATTGTTTTCTGACAAAAACTGAATTAGATTCTCACTATCAGAGCATTGAATGATACACTCACATAGATTATAATGTGGCATGATAACATAGTCAGGTGTTGGTAAAAGCAAACTGATATTCCTAATCAGTCAACTTTATTAACCTCATAGAAGAGTACACAGCGAGTAGATATTGCCTTTCCTTTGTATTTTGTTAGCAACCTGCTATTGCCGTCATAACATATTATGAGTAAAACTGCACTGCAGATAAAACATCTGTTTTGAATAAGCAGGTGTATGGCAATTTCAGAACCAAACCCCAAATCCTAATTAAAGGTTGCTATTCCCATTTAACAAAAAGTGTTACTGAAAGTTAACCGCAGTATAACAGTAGCATATGGATGCACACACTCTTCTGATTATCGGAGTCACCTAATAAACAAGTGTATCCACAGCTTGTACACATTCTCCAATGGTTATTCTTTTTCCATTTTTTAGTGATGTGTTTTTACATAAACAACATCACATTTTCAACAGTTTGAAAGAGGGTGTTGGACACCCTCTTTTGTATCTAAAAAAAATGGTATTTTTAGGACAAGTGGTGACCATTTCATTGCTACTACTGGCATTTCCCATTTACACCATGCTAACTCTTCTTTGAATTAATGACTCTACTGCCGATCCTAGCTTTATTAACAGCTGTTCTAAGATCAATGGAGGATTCTGCTGCTGCTATAAAACATTTGATTTCACTTGTCCAACTTAAAAGGTGGAGAGTACTCTGCTCCATTTGGACCTCTTAGTAATTAAATCTATTTTGGAAGGGTTACTGGCCGTTTTAGATAGATGATTAATAATGCTGTTTCTTAAAAAGTAATTAGGAGAACTGAAGAATTCACACAAGTCAAATACTTTCCTCCAGATGTCATCTGGATCTAGAAGGTTACGAAAATGTAGACACAACCTGAAAAGCATAGATCATAAAGCAGGAGCCTTTTAGTGCTTTTGAAGGAGAGGGAAACTTGAGACCTGGGCTGAAATAGTCTTCCATCAGCCCTTTAGATCAACTTCACTACAAAGTCTGTGAGACCTTGGAAATAAAGCAGCTGAACAGAGGGCTGTTCATGAAAGTGGTTAAACCATGAAAGTGGTTAAATCTGGTGCGATCATAGACAGTAAATCCAGAAGTTATAAATTATCTTACCCCCACTTCGATAACAACTTGAGACATTTTGTACAGAGGGCCCAAATGCTCAAGAACTGCAATGTGCTACTGGAAAGAGGAAGAGAAAGAGATACAAGATAATGGTACATTGACTGTCTTATAGCGCGATAATACTAAGATCCAAACCTATCCCAGGTACTTTTAGAGGAATACAAAACTTCGTAAACATAAAGTAAGGAAGTCAAGCTTTGAATGAATACCTAGAAAAAGCTACTTCTCAGCCCCTAAAAATGCTGCAGTGGAAGATATACACTGTGTAATTAAACATAAATGTGATACAAGTACCTCATGAAACACTTCTGTCCTCTCATACAGTACATCAAACCTCCACCTTCGAACTTGCTCTCATGCTCGCATTTGGACTACTGGTTTAAAACTTTGTTACTATCATGGTTAATGCTTATTTTTACTTGCATGTTAACACTGCTGCTGATGAACTTAGACGCTTTAAAATGTCTTGAATGTTTAAAGGAATAAAAAAATTAAGTACTTTCAGTCTTCTTTTATAATCTTCTAACTCTCAGCTGTTCTAGCAGCCCGTGGGAGAAATACTCTGAAAAGAGTTGCGTATTTATGAGTAGGATTTAAAGGCACAGTGTCCCAAAGATAAATGCATTTTATCAAATTCCAGTAGGTATGATATTGAGCTTATTACTTAAGAGTTCCTGCATCTGTCTTGCTTGGAGAAAATTCTCCTTTTCATGTATGAGACATGAAGACATACCATTCTAATCCTTGCTTAATACAATGTGTTTGAGGTGTGATTCTTGTTGTGCTCAGTGCTGTTCGAATGCCAAAGACAAATCTTGTCTTTCTTTAAACTTCTCACAAACCATCATAAATTCTTTAAAAGTTAAGCATCTTCTTTTTTTTTTTTTTTTTCCTTGAATGAACAGAAAACATGTATATTCAATGCAGGAGGAATTATAGCTTGAAATGTCAGGACTGATGGAATAAGGGAAAAGGATAAATGTTCTTGTTAACTACTTTACCATGTTCAAGTGAACAAAGTAGAATGGAAATAACTTATCCAAAGTGATGTAGAGTGTGCCAGATTTTATGGCAAGACATAAGATTCATGGCTGTTATAATGTTATTCTATTTTTATTGTGCTGGATGCCAAGCAAATGGAGGACATGGAATATTTTGTTGGTGTTTTACTTATAGGTGATTCAGTCCAAAACACAATCCACCTTCCCTTTTTTTTCTTTTTTTTTTTTTTAATAGTCATTGGACTGGCTTTATAAAAATTATTGTTCAAGACCAAAAAATGGTGGCAATAGTCAATGTTATTAGCAAAAACTGAGCAGAGCTTCAAGCTACGTAACATTTTTTTTTTTTTTAAACATTGCAGTAGGCTTAACAGCTTGCTGCTTTTTAAGCCTTTGGGGAGCACCTGGCTCACATTTGCAAGCTTTTCTTCATGTTCAGGAGGGTGTGAAACTTACACTCCAGAGGCAAAAGCTGAGATTTGTTTACTCCTAGCATGGCTCCTTTCTACAGCAAGAATATATATATATATATGGATACATATCTATGTATTTTTATATTAAAAATATGCTTATAATATATACACTCTTTTAGATATAAATTACCCCGGCAGAGGACTTTGCAAACTTTTGAGAGTCTCTGTGAATTGATTATGGAGAAGGCTTTTGCAGGCCATGAACTCCAGAAAGTTTATCATTCACTTTTTGCTACAAAGAGGTCAATACTGAAAAGGCAAGAAGAAGCAAAACTGACTTCATCTGTTGATGATCACCAAAGAGAAATCAGCAAATTTTTTTGAGGGTGAATTTTCAATCATACTGAATTTTGTCCTACAGCCTATTTGTATTTCTATCATAATCTAGCACTGCTAAAAATCTCAGCCATGCTGAAGACTGCTATTGTTATAATACATAAACAGTATGGGTTATTTTAATGGACATATTGCCTTAAACTGAATTTTCACCATCTGTTCTGCCCCTAATTTTGAATGCAAAAGAACATATTTCACAATTACATCTGTAAGTAATGATATAAGTAATTTAAATGCATGTATATGTTCACACAATGCAGCAGACAGCTGGGATATTTTTTTCTTTCAGGCACAAATCAAGGGAAGAAATCTACTAACTCCTCAAATAGCACTTCCCCCCTTCCCTTCTTGTTCCCCATTTAGTGAAGCTGTTCTATTGTAAGCATAGTTTTTCCAACAAGCCAATTTTGCTGTACCTAGGAGTTAAAAGCTTGCTCAGTAAACTAATGCGCAAACTCATTTTTACAATGCTTCCCCCTGTCTTCACCCAAATCCCCTCTGGCTTGAATGACAGTTTGGCAGATGCAAGGCATTAAATCAATCAGTTTCAATAGATGTTCAGGGGGAGACAGGTCAGGCTGTGTGGGCCAGTCTGTCTCTGCTGCTGGCTTTGCTTTCATGCCATCCTTTTACACTGGCTTTGGCACAAGTATCCTTCTGCAGGTGAACCTTCAACTGCCTGGCATGCAAGCTGCCTGGCCACAGAGTGAGATTCACTACAGCAGAAATGGAGCACAGAGTTATCAGAATATTATGATAACCACAGCTATGTGGAAGGCTGCTATGAGACAATAAAGTAAGGAGAGTATTTTGGCTCCTATTTGCAAAATGTCCATTTTCAGAGAAGACCTTTGACTGGGATTTCATTCCTCTGCTAGTGTTTGCAAGGTCATGAGATGTCAATTTAATCACTCAATTCATGCTATTCACTACAGCTGAATATTGACTGAATTCCTTGATACTTTGCAAAGAGATCTATTAAATGAGAATTTGAGATGTATAAAAAAATTACTAAGTCTTGAGGGTACTATTTAGATAAAAGCTGATTTAACAGATTTAATTCAAAGGAAATTGTGAAATCTGTAAAACTTGAATGGGTTTTGCAGGATACCAGTGTCCTTCATATGTGTCATATGCATTCAGTTACCTGTATGTACATGCTGACACTTGTCATGTCTGCTAGCAAAATGAGCTGAGATATCAGAACTCACTCTAGCTGGAAGAGAAGAGGAGGCAATTGTAAATTTCTAGAACAAAATTTTAACAGGGAGTTTATTCCTATTGTTTAGTGCAAATTGCTACTAGGGATTAGAGAGGCTTTTATTTCCTGTATCATCGCTGCCTTTTTATGCGGCTGTACATTTACTACTGCTAGCTTTTTTTATGAAATAGATAACAGCAGTGAATTTGCATGGGTCTTATATTGTAGTTTGATAGTATTCTCTACAATGGTGCCCTTCAGACCATACTGCATTTCTTACTTTTTAATTGATAACATCTTTTTTATTGTAAGGAGGTCATAGCCAGAAACAATGAAATGCTGATTTACGACGACTGTCTCTAAAAGCTTACAGAGTTGAGAATGATGGAGGAAAATTATCAGTGAATATTTAGGTAAGGTGAGTGGAGTCATGCATTAGGAAAATTGGAACTGTGTTGGAGATATTAGACATTCAGATTTTCTTACAGTATCTTGAAATTTATATCATTTTAGCAACTGTCTCTTTTCTCCATGGGGGTTGGGTGATTATGTGTGTATCCAGATATAAGATGTAGTCAGATAATAGCTGTCTGGCTATTGATATGCCAAGGAACGAAGACGTGCTGGGGCCAGCCTCTGATATGGGTTGTGTTTGGTGCCGCAGCCCAGTCAGTCCAAAGACAATGGAAAGACTGTACCTGTCTCCATCCCTCCATGGGCTTCATGCGGTTGAAACACATCTCTGGATTGCCATTTGTCAGCAGGGTTGGGGTGGGTATCATTCATACAGAAAGGGAAGCTCCCCTCAGATGAGGTGAGGACCATAGAAACTGATTTTTCAAAATGATTCAATAAACAAAACTCCAGTTTATAAGTGTCTCTGTCACAGTGTAAAGGAGTTTTGTAAAATCTTGCTACAAAGGGAAAAGAAGACACTGTTTTCTCTAAAACCTGAAAATAGAATCTTAAACACCTGAAACCCATAAAATTATTAAGGCTGGAATGAAAAACTTAACTGAAATCATGAGTGCCAAGGGGTTGCCTCCTACTTGTAACACTAGATGATTTTTCTGTGCAGGGCACTTACGTTAACAAAGAAAATCCATAGCTCGTAGTTTCTAAACAATTAAGACAGTCTGTTTCAAAGAGCTGATGAATTAGTTTTCCTGGGGGAGGAGAACAGCTGCACTCATCACAGAACACCTTTCTGGCTTATTCCTTGTAACTTTTTTTAGATCTGTGTATATGAACAAATTTTCAAAGCAAATCTTTTCAGAAGCAAGTGGTAAAATGAGAGCATCCTTTGGGAAGGAGAAGGAGTGAAAAAAAAAAAGCAGCCAAATGAATTAATAAGAAAATAAAATAGAAAAAACTGATTAAAAAGAAAAAAGGAAAGGAATAATAAAGTAGAAAACTACCAGATAAAGAGGGTGTGGTGCAGAAGATTCTCTGCCATACACAGCTTTATTGCTGGCTTGGAATACAGAGTCAAGACCATAAGAATCAAATACAATTACATTAATTTGCTAATTAAACAGACACTGCAAGCACCTAATATGAACAAGTGCAAAAGCTAAGCAAGACAATTCAGGGAAGGCAGTTTCTTAAAATAGAAGGGTATTTTAAGAGGAATTGGCTATCTGAACACTTTCATCCTCCTGGAGAAAAGGGGAGATTCCAAACTGAGGTAATTAAACTATCCTGAGCTCATTCATTAAAATAGACCATTTAAAAATTCCAATTCAAATATTTCTGATGTTCTGACATAGAAATGCAACCTTGATATGAAACTGTGGTTCAGACCCTTGTTCAGTGAAATCCTCATTCCCCAGCTTTATCAGAGACTTTGATGTCTTTTATTATTCTTAAGCATATAACCTCTAAACAGAGAGATATGTCGAAGGAGCAGGAGGAGGAGATTTTGTTTAAAAAATAGACAACTGGAAATACAAAAGAATAAAACCCAGACCTTTTTTTTTTTGTATTAATTATCTGTAGAAGGAAACCTGTATGGCAGATATGCCAGCCAACTCTCTCATCATCAGTTTCAAGACTTCAATCAGTGGATGACTCACAGTTAGTGAAAGAAAAATTGTTCCAGCTACACAAGGAGAGCATAAATATTATGTTTCACTTGGTATCATAATTAACTGCATGCTTCAGATATTTCTTTCATGTCTGCTTTCACAATAGGTAATATAATTTACCGTTAATAGGATTAAAATGTCTTAAAAAAAAGTAAATACTTCATTGGTTTAAGAATGCTTTCTGTTTGTTTTGTGCACATACATATTTGGCTACAGGCGCAGTATTTATACCTCAGTGTAGAAAATAATGAAAAAAAAAAAAAAGATAATATGTATAGTCCAGAAGCAAATGCATTTTTCTGTCTTGCTTGGCTTAATAATAAAAACTGATTTTCTCTGAATTCCTGAAAATGAATCCTGAAGTCCCAAATTATGTACATATAAGAAAAATTTCATGCTAAGGGAAAAAAACCTCAAAAATATTGCAATGTCAAGACACAAATATTTGCTTTGGGAACTTAAAATAGTAATGCTGAAACTCCCAAATTCAGAAGTGCCCTTTTGGTATTGCTTTCTAAATTAAGAATTAAGAAAAAACCCAAGTCTTCAGGGAAAAGAAATTCTGTAGTGTGGAGTATCAGTTACTTCCCATTATAACATCCAAACACAGACACACCAAGAAACCTGAACTGCAGGTCGAAAAAGAAAAAAAGATGAAAGGGTGAAAAAAGTTTTAAAATTATTAAAATTGTTATTGGCAGCATAAGCTTTAGATTTATAAACCCAGCTAATAAGCACATAGATATCCATCACTTAAATATTATTGGGTTGCAGCTCAAAAGTATTTTCCTACTATATTTATGATTTTTTGTTTGATTTATCCTCTCATTTTGCCATATATTTAACTAGTTTTTATTTTTGTTGTTTTAAGTAGAATTACTCTGACTGACATGAGAGCAAGACAAAAGAAAAAAACATGGATCTTAAATATCAGTATCCTCTATAATATATTGTTTCCTTTATGGGTAAAGGGAGTCTTTATTACATAGGTGGCATCATTCCATCTGCTGGTTGGTTTGTATAGAATCTGCTTGGAAGTGATTTGGTCTCCGTGTTCACTGCAGAAAACAGAATTTGGCATAAACATTTGAATGTACTCACTTAACTGCTGATCCATCTATTGAAGTTTCATTAGGGAGCCATGTGCATTTGCAAAGGATGAATGGTTTCATTAGCACTGAGACTAATAAACTTATAAAAGTTAATAATGTGAATATGTTTGATTTGGAATTATGCACATAGACATTAAGAATCGCAAAAAGGCAGGCTTAAAAATGCCCAGCTTTTTTCTAGACTTACACAGCTGGGGTATTTTCACTTTTCTAAGACCTTTTAACCAAAAACACACACTGATTTCTTTCACATGTGCTCTTATGATGTTATCAACAGGTTCTAGTATTACACTAGGATTTCAACCTAAAAGTACAACTTTTATTCCCTCTAAATATCATTTCCAACATGGTTGGCTGTAGGTTTCTTTATTCCTAATCATAGAAATTTTTGTTATTAATAGGTCGAGGTAAGTGCATCAAAATTGTGTTATAGTCAAAAGCACATCCATTTTGAAGTGTCTGTAAAGGTGTGGAGGTCGTATGTATTCTTCATATATTCCTTTCCATGAAGACTCCCAGGAAACTTTCTATTACAGGATAAATTCTGTGTTCAAACACCCCATCTTGGGACAACTGGGCTCTTGCATTCATCCCTGGACTAGTCTGGTTGTGAGCCTCTAAGTGACCTAGCAGACTTTGGTGCCATTTTTCTTCATCACCATCATGATCAGTCATCATCATCATCATCATCATCATCATCAGAGGTAGAAGAAAATGTGCTTAGTTTTTCTCCCTCCTCAGCTTGCTTTTCTGAAGCCAGTGTTACCTGATCAACTCAATCCACTGTCTGCATTCTGATTTTCATCTTTGAATATTCATGATGCGGTCTGAGTAATCAGCTCTCATCCTAGAAGCCTGACTCGGCAGCTGATCCATAATGGTTACCTCCCAAACTTGCAGATGTGTACCATTCTGTTTGTTTTAAAGGTGGAAAACTAATTCAGTCATTGAAGTCACTCAATTACAGGGTAAAAGTAATGAAAGCTCTGTATTTAGAGCTGGCAGCAGTACAATGGTTTTAGTAGAGGGTGATGCACAGATGGGTACAGGGTTTCCAGGACCGTAGTTCACTGAGTTTGGGTCATGGATCTCTGACCAACTCTGAGTGTAATGTGAAGACACTAAATCTTTTATCCATCTCCAGAAAGTTTCATCAGAGACAGACACAATGAGAAGGACCCTTCCTAGCCTGGCCAGCATGTTTTACCTCAGATCTACAAAACTAAGTCACAAGTCAGTTTCTCTGCCTACATATCTTCTCTCTTCTTGGGGAGACTATCAGTAATTGCACCACTTCTGATAGAGGTATCTGTCCCCTCTCACAGGAAAGTGGGGTGAGACCACATCAGGTTCTGTCACAGATGGCACCAAGGGGTTTGGGGAGGAATAAATACCAGTCACATTCATATGTCCATCTCTAAATTGAAGATGTACTGTTAAAGATTCTCTATTGCCAATAACTGGAATCACCATCTATTTTCTTTCATCGCTTTCTTTCTGTTAGAAAGACAACTCATCTCTGACAAATCTATCAGTGGCTTCATTCTTAGACTTAACTAATAGCAGGGCTGCAGCTGCAGGAATTATAAATACATCTGGCTTTGTGCTGCCTGGTACAACACTGTATCTATTATTATGATCTGACATACATCCTAACATCTCCTTCAGGTGCTGGCACATCATTTACAATAATCTCAGGTAACTGATGTTGTGACACCTCTCCTGCATGTGTGCTAGGTTCCTGTTAAACGACCATGAAGTGAGCTACTAAAGGGAAACATCATCAGAAAAAAGCAAGACCAAATTCAGACCTTCTGTATGTGGGTGCAACGCCACAGACATGACGTGTTGCAGCTTGCAGGACAAGATGGAGATCTGACCTGCAGTGCTATCTGTTCTTTTCATATATAATTTTTACCAGCTAGAGGAAAACAAATTCTGTAATCTTGTTCCAATTAATGGAAATTATACTGGGTAGAATTGCTGTTGCCTAATTTATTCTCCCAACTCTTTGTTAGCTGCCATCAAGCAGTAGTGAAGGTAGGACATTGAAACAAGACTATAGTGAGAAACTTAGGGGTTCAGAAATGAAGCCAGAAAGTTACAAATTAAACTTTCACTTCAGACTAAACGGTATGTAACAGTTTTCCCTTAAAATTAAAACCAGGAAAAAATTATTTTATTCATTCACTTATTTGACCAACAGCTACAGGCTTTATTTCAGATATGAAAGGCCTAATCTAGTCTAAACCAGAAAAGGAATTTGGTTGATTTTTTTTTTTTTAAAAAAAAAGGTCTTGAAGTTGAAAGCTATATGAAAAACTCTAAGAACCAGCAGATCCAAGATAAATTCCGTCCTCTGCCTGAGAGCAATCCCCCAGCTCCAACCTCCACTTGGGTGTGTCCACTCCCACACTGTCCCCTTCCTATTGTCCCACTTCATACAACTAAGTAGACCAGTGAATCTCATTTTAAAAAGAAACAATTTTTTGGCATGCAAGCACTTTCTTCAAGACCTGAAGAAGGGCATGTGTGTCTGAAAACATCTGTGATTTTTTTCATCCTGACACCTGTGGGATATCCTTTTGGCAGCTGAGGGAGGAGGCAGATCCCCATGTCTGGCTGGCAGGGGCTTCTGCATGAGGGACATGGGAGTATCCCCAGCTCTGAATTCACTGCTGCTTGCTTTGCAGCTGTAAATCAATCCTCCTCTTCTCCCTTGAGGGAAAAAGGAATAGACTCCAGACCTAAGTAATTGGGCAGTGCAAGTTAAACTTGCCACGTTGCACAGGAATAGGAAAAGTACTGCTTTTTAGGAATTTTCTATTCATACAGAAAATCTAATTATATAATGACAACAACAATGATAATAATGACAAATACAATAGTAATAACAGTAACAGCAACAATAATCCCACATGACCCCTGGGGATAACTGCAACCTCTGAGGGCTGGTTACCTTGCAGAGAAAGTTGTGTTCACAGCTGCTGGTGAGGCTACTTAGGTATTAATTATACAAACTCACAAGCATGGTTAGACACTCAAGACAGCTTCTGAAAGCCCAGCTTGCCCCAGCTTCTCCCTGGATCCCTTTAGAAATAGTACTTGTGATTTTTTTTTTTTTTGGCAAAAAAGGCAACAGTGTGGAGCAGCATGTGGTCTGCAGGCAAGGTAAGGTAGTGGTGTGAAGGCCAAGGAAATGTGCTACCTGTCCAGCTTCATACGGGTGTCTTGGATACTAACAAGGGGTATGTAACAATCTTTGGATGGTGGCTTGGTAGGAGAAACTTCCAACTGGAAATTTGTTGTGGTTTTAGTATACAAAGTTTCAAATCAAAGTCTGTAAAATCCTCTTTGAACAGTTTCAGAAATTCTTCGTATTGATGAACCTATTATTTTTCAGGGCTCACAACTCAGCAGAATTAAGGCAGATTTTCCCAGTGACTGGTTACAAAATCTCCATCTCTGTCTAAAGTCAGCTTCTCTGTCAAATTGCATATCCCTTCTCCAAGGTCAAATATCTATCTCTCCATAAAGCAGTTGTAAATTTATTTCTAATTTAGTAAACTGAATTTTTTCCTTTAACAAATTCTCAGAAAACGGTGAAGAAAATTAGGTGACATATTAGAGAGACAACTGACTCCCAACAAAATTCTCCCATAGAAAGGCAGTCGATACAGGTCATTCCAGCATAGTTAAAACCAGGGCAAAATTCTAAGCAGTAAAGCTGGAGTTTTATAATGAGAAGTACTGTGGAAATTTTGCTGTAGGCAACCTTTTCAGATCTATCAATAGTACAGTTAAACACAAATTGACAGATGAAACTTTCAGGATGGCTTTATTAAGAAGTGAATTAGACTAAGTGAAGCCATATTGAAAAAGCTCTCCTTTAATGTGTTTTTCAAAACACCTGTATTTTTATTTACCATCCTCCAAATTCAACGTGTTACCACTTTTGTATACCTCAGAAAGCTTTAGACAGATTTATACCACATTGCATGTGAACTGTGAGGAAAGGTGCTATCAGTGATTATGGGCAAAATCCTGCCCATACATGTGTGCATGATTCCTGTTGGATTTAGTGAAGTTTCATGTGCATAAATGAGAGCAGGGTCTAGCCCTTAATCTGGTGACATTTTTTTCTGTACAGCACAGCAGGTTAATAATAAAATGGCATCTCTTCATTTCTGTATGTTTTTTGTTTTGTTTTTTTTTTGAAAGAAATAACTGCTATGTCTTTGGATCAGGTGTTAATTATTCCCAGTAAGGTTTGGTGGGTAACTAGTGATGCAGATATCAAACCACCCACTCTCTTTGTAGATGAAGGGAAAGTATCAGGAGGATTTCTGCTGAAGTATTCATCACATCTCAAGTCTCAAATTGTCCAAACCATTCAATTATAACACTTCACTCAATGCATGTCAGCATGTCTGGCACTGTGTTTCAAGAACGAGTTGAGCTGGATTTCTCAAAGAGGCAGACGTTGGCTTGTCCCCTTGAGGGACAACAGAAATAGAGTCTATTGGCTCAAAGTTGAGACTGGTTCCTGGATCAGCACACTGGAACTCTGGGAACTATTACAGCTTTCTAACTTTGTAGCCTCCAGACTCAGTTCACACATGCATATGTAAAAGGCTGAGATTTCCTGTGGTAGCAGCACAAGCATCCTATTTGCCACCAAATAAATAGGTAAAACACTGACCTGATGATGACATGATAAACAGGTCTGGGGATGATAAGTCCTATCAGTGCAGATCTAAGCCTATCCTCACCATCTCTTTAACAGTAAATGGAAGCAATGCCCAAAGAAGGAGAGGAAATCATTTGAGTCCTTCAAGGGTTATATGAGATTTTGTTGCTAACTGCAAGGATACAATGCATCATTGTCAGGAAGCAGTGACCCTGGATTATGGTCACTGATGGTAAAAAAGGCTTTCAGAGGGAGATGATGGACACCATGTCTATTATGTGATGGAAAAGAAAAAGGGTGGTCAGAGAACTTCTAAGTGAATGGGGACATCACTCCAGCAGATACCTCCTTAAGCTCTTTGTGTTTGCTTTCTGTGCTTGGCCTGGGCTGTACATGTTCCCAGAGCAATGAAAAGGCAGCTCACAGGGTTTTTCGTGTTAATGTTCAATTTGATGTATCAATATGGTTCTGCTTGCACAGGCTATAATGAGCTCAAGATCATAAAGCTCTTATCAGCAGCCCTGTTTAACTTTTAATATAGCCCAGATGATTCAGGCTCCTCTTTACTCTCACTTCAGTCAGTTTTGACCTGAAGCTGTGGAATGACATTGGTGAAAATTTGCAAGGTCAGTAAATATCATTCAGGAGAATATTTCCAACCCCATCAGCCAAATTTAGCCAATATCAGAGTCTGTCTGTGTGAGCTCCATCCATGGTGCAGTCACGTTTGTGTCATCTTCTCTATTTTTAGTAGCAATCCTAACTGCAAAATTATTTTGGCTATTAAAAATAAAAGGCAAAAAATTGTTTTCAGAAAGCCTTGTGTCTGTAGAAAAGTCAGGTAGTGTGCAAGGAGGTAATGCTAACATGGGATTGTTTCCTCTGGCAGCCTTACTAGCCTAGTCCATAAAAATGAAAGCTGGGGATTTCTGCAAAGTGCTCATCATGCACAGAGAGAGAGGGAGGTACCTACATGAATTCCAAAACAACAAAGCACATTTGCATCTGGCCTCTGGTGTGAGCAGAGGAGTTCAGATCTGCCTGGCCTGTCTGCAGACATGAGTCCTGAGTCGTTTAGGAGCATCTATCCCATTAAGACAAATTTCCACTCAATCAGCTCAACTGCCTTAAAACCTATTCACAGGCTGTGTGGAATCAGTTGCCCGCCTGACCTAGTTGTCAAAATGGTGTCTCACGCTAGGGCTGTGTTTGTTGCCACACATTTGTGCTCCTGGGGAATTCAGGATACCTGCTTCACAAGCATGACCAACTAAAACGGTATGTTTTTAATTAGGAGGAAAAAATAACAAGACAACAGACATCTGAGGGCAGTTTTGTTGAAAGCTAAATTGATGATGAAAAGCTTTCACTCTTTGAAACCATTCAATAGCCAGGTGTTTTCTAGTGGTTCTTCAGTGCATTTCACTGCTGCATGTCAGTATTACTTAGCACTATCACATTTACATCAAGTCAAATGCTGTAACGCAGAGAGTATCACCATAAGGAATGAAATGTGTCAGCCTGCATACAGGGATTCTTGGGAAATATGTGCCTTTCAACAATCCTGCGGCTTTTATACAAATTCTTCTCACATGTTTGCTACCCTAAAATTCACAGGTAATTACAATGGGATGAATAATCCACATTAATCAGGTAAGCAGGTATTTGAGATCCAGCACATCTCCTATCAGACAATGCACATGAAAATACAGTAATTGAAGCTGCTGAGAGAATTCCCCACTGACAATGTCTATGTAAATCCACTGTAAAGAATAATTCTACGATTATGTAAAATTTGAACAAGTCCTTTTATCTTTAAAAGAATGCTGCACCTTATTTCACTTAGCACACCAATCTGGAGGCCCACAGAGTAAGAAGCGAATTGTCACAGGGTCCAATCCTATGGGATTCACAGAGCCAAAGCCATTGCTGGGGTAATGTCGGTGACTACTCTTTAGTCCGGTTGTCATCTTCCTGCAGAAAACTCCTCTGAATTAATGTAGCATATCCATACTGGGCTTCACAGCACCCTAAAGCTCTTTGTCTCCCTCTACCCCTCTGCCACCCCACATCTCAGGATTTCTTCTTGTATTCTTTTTTTTTATAGCCTTATTGCAGCAACTTTCTGTGTGTATTTTGGTTATTTTTTTTGTGGTCAGATGCTCACATTGTCTCAACCTGGCTCAAGTCTCAGATGACATGGAAGGGTCAATATAATGTAACCCTATTCTAGTATACAGCCTAGCCTTAGCAGAGTCCCCCTGACATGGGAAAGTGCCAGCAGGGGTTTATATACCCCTTGAAATGGGACAACAAAGGCAGCAGGTCAGTCAGGATCTTTCTAAGCTTCACAGAGAAAAATGCCACAGACAGGGCACTTAAAGGGACATTTCTGCTGATTAGAGTACTCAGCCTTGAAACTCATAGCTGACCTTTTGTAGAGTTTGAGGCCCTCCTTACTGGAAGGGGAGGTCAACATTCTGAGCCCTTAGTCTACTTGTACAGGAGGGGAGAAGTGAAAAGGGTTTCCTCTCATTTTCTAAAGGTATGTGCACCTCTGCTTTTCATCTCTCAGGCAAATGCTGCTGTTTCTTCATGCTGTGCTTTGGGAGCTTGTGTTGAACATCTGGTGGGCCACACAGAGGGGTTGTGAGAGGCAAATAGTTATTTGGTTCTCTGTACTTCACGGTATGATCTGCCCTGGTAGTGGAATTTGGATTTTCATCCTGTTTGAATAAATATTCATGTAACCCTTTGGCAAATTCTGCCCTCTTGTTCTTGTTCTGTGTGCAGTAACCACAGGCCTGGATGTGACTTGTGATGAGGGTCACTAGCTGTGATTCATTCTTGACATGGGAGGACCTTGTAGGATTCTGCCATGGTCAAAAGGAAATGTGAGGTTATAAACATTGCATACAAGAGATGCAGTATCACTTATAAAGTTTTCTGTCTAAAGCATTTTCCCAGAAGCAGTGTGCCACACAGGAACAAGGGAGTGGGATGCACTGGAGTGATATGTCAAGTCCAAAAATTCTCTTTCTTTGCCTGGCAGCCAGATTGTTCAATTCAGAGGATCACAGGATTGGTTGAAGGTACCACAGTGCCAAGGGGTCCAAACACCCTGAAAAAGCAGGGTCCTCCTGGAACACATCACACAAGATCAGTTTGTATCACTAAGACCAGTCAAGTCTCCTGCCACTACTTCTGCAAGTCCTGAGCAAGGAGACAGGGAAGAAGAATGGCATCACTTCTCTCATGGCATGAGTTTTCCAAGCGAGCCGTCTGTAGGAGGAGCACAATCCCTCATCTTTGAAAGTGGGGCAGCATCTGATCCCTCAGGAGACTGGGACAAACAAAGTGAATATAAAGCTAATAAACAAATCACAACGTTGTTGAAAGGCACATGAACAGTTCCCAGACAGATTCTCACTCATCACACCAAAGTTGCCTTTTTAATATGTGACCTTGCTATAACAGTGTGTATCTGCTAGCTGCTGTTCCAGGAACCTGATGATCATCCCATATACCCTGGGTATACTATGTGTGGTATTCCATGTAGTCTTTACTGGACTAGATCTTAATACCAGCACCCTCTTGCACAAAAAAATCATCTAAATCATCTCTCCTTTACACATGTTTTCAACTTAACCATCCTGGCTACAAGTTATGATTAAAAAAAAAAAAAAAAAAAAGGACAGAGAGAAACTGTGGTGCTGTGGTAATAGTTGAAGTTTCTTTGGTAATTGGGGGAACTGTTCTGGATGTACAGTGACAAGACTAAGACAAGTATCTCAACAAAGAGCACGTCTGTGAAGAAGAGAAAACTCATCAAGAGAAGACACCAGGGTAGACATATTTCTTTCAGAACAATACCAGGCATAAACCTAAAGGATTAAAAGACACGAGCCAAAGTGACATAATCTGGCCAGAGACATGGGAACTGGAATCAGTGGCTTTATTCAGATACATAAGAGCACAGTTAGGGCCCAAATTTTCACGCTGATACTCTGTATGCTGCAGCTCATTGCTAGCTGAAGTACAAAACCAAAAGAAGCCCTGAAAAAAGCTGGGGTTTGTAACAGAGCTGTCTCACTACCTTTCACCAGGGACTGGCTGCTGGGATGTTCTATAACAGCAGCAGCATTGGCGACTTCTCCAGCTTCACGTCTTTGGACTAAGGATGCATAATGACATATGACTGCAGCAAGGCTTGAATGATGCAAGGGATGCGATAACCCACTGCCCACTGCCTCTGCTATCCAGGCGATGCAGGCTGTGCCGCGTGCACACTGCAATGCCATCCCTGAGCTCTCACAAACAATAATCAAGTCTCTTACAGCCAGAAAAGCTTGCCAAGGCCAGCAGTGACAAAATCATAGCAACACAAAATAGATTAAGCATATTTTTTATCCCATTTTTGAAAATTTTCCTTTCCCCATTTCTGACTCATCTGCAGCCTGAGTCTTTTCATCTTCCAACCAGCTACAGACATCCTCTGGGAAAGGGAATAGTTCTATACACACAGCTCCTGCTTCTCTCTCCCCTGCAACAAATAAATACCCTCAAGCCCTACAATTTACTTCAGTCACCAAGCACAGTTTAAAATTTAACCTGGTAATGTATTTTTAAAGGTATTCTTATGTAAAGTTTGTGCATGTGTGTACATGCATGTTTGTGTGCCTGCAAGTATTTCTGCCTGCTGTCCCAGAAAAAGCCATCTCCATGTAATTTGGTTAGCAGCTTCCCTGAAATGACTGTAATTCCCCTGAAGTGTTCAGGCATCATAAAATCCTCATACCACAGATGGACTGATTTTGGAGGCAAGAGGAGATCTCTGGGTGTGTGAAACTCTTTCTGGGCCTAAGTCAAAATGAGTAGGTTTATCAGCAACATTGGATTATTTAAAAAATTGTAATGACAGCCAGGTATCTCTTTATATTGCTTTCTCTTACCAGATGTTGCAGAGTGAAAGCACTCCTAGCTTTGTTCCATGTTTTCTAGCCTACTTTTTGACGCTAATTTCCACTTATCATTCTCCTTCTCTGTCACTGAATTCTTCTGCAGTCCTTTCACAGGGACTCATCCATGAGGATACTTACTTGCATCTTTACTGCTTCTAAATTTCAGCTTTCCCTTTTACTCTGCTCTATTTCCATATGTCATTTTCCTTTTCTGCCTGTCTGGGAGTTGCTGTACCTAACTCTGTAAAGCATTATCTCTCCATCTCTCTAAAGTGTTTTGTGGTACTTTGTGTGAAGGATGGCATATAAAAATAAATTGTATTGCACTGTATTTTTGGACTGGCATCTAATCTTTACCGAGCTCATTCAGCCTATTTCTGAAAAACATTGGATCTTAAAGACTCTTCTGATCCAATGAATCTTGATGACTTTTCTGATCCTAGAAAAAGACTCCCTAATTTTCAAGTCATCTCCTGACACTAACACAGAGATAGAAGTCAGGAGAGTAGCCTGAAAAATAGGGATTGGCAGAAAAGTATTCCTGGAACTCTTCCTTGTCTGTTGTGTGTCTTAACCTCACCTCTGGCCTCCACCCCACATTTTACTTGCAGATGTCCACCATTATGAGTGCTGAGGTGGGGAGAGCGGGAAGCAGGCTGATGGTGTATGGCACTCGCAGTGAAACAATCCAACAGCTTGCTTATGCATCTATTTGGCTTAGGATGGGAAATTAGAACAGCTTTAATCTGCTAGCAGCATCAAGCAGGGAAGCACTCCCTGGAGTGAAAGCGTTAGGAGTATCACAGCAGGGGCTGATGAGAGACAGCCTGCCGTGGTGTCACAGCAAGGCAGTTGTACTCAACGCACAAAAATCTGGGGTGCTAAGAAGATCCCAGGTACCTGGCTGGGGAATTGTAGGGGGAGAGAGAATAAGCCTTTGTACTGGGGTCTTCTGCAATAGGAAAATGCTTTCAAAGACATGCTCCCACATTACTGTCTTTGCTCTTCCTCTCCTTTTAACCCGTCACATTGTGCCAATCTATCACACACATCAAGTATTTGGTCCCTGCCTTATCAACTACAATACACGTGTGCCATCCTAGTCTGTCTTGAGAGCCCATTTCACTCAGAGAGCTTCAGCATAGATAAAGCCATGTCTATATGTGAAGTTGTCAGGATTTGGCCTCAGACTGGAAAACACAGGAGCAACAGCCACACCTTTGCATTTGTTGTGCAAAGCCCAGATATGTTTGCTTTCTATTCAATAATCCTATTCATAAAAATTAAAGGGCAAGACCTGAGTTACTAAGGAAAATAGTAGGGTGTAGGGGTCCTCCTTGCTCGCACTGAGACTCATGGAACTTTGCAGGACTGTTCAAATGCCTGGAAAATTGAGGGAAATCTTTAGCTTGTACTTACTTACTTTACTTACTGTAAAAGCATCCAATTTGAGGAATACAGTGTCCTGGAAAATTGTCCTGCAGAATCTGTTTGTTGCATTAGTTCTTTGTCACAGACAGTGCCCCTGGAAAGTAACTCTTCCCTCACTTGCAAATGTGCTTTACTTCAGCTTGACTGTACTCTGGCTACACATGGGAATGTAAAGGCAGATGTTACACATACATTTACAAGCTGAGAGCTGAGACCTGTGAAGACAGCAAGACATATTAAGGTCTTCTTACCAAAACAAGGAACACTGAATTTTGCAGTATAAGTTATGCACTAGCTGAAAACTGAAACTAAGACCCAGTGGCAAGAAATGCCTATTTTTGTGGGATTTTTTTTTACATGTGTATTATATTTTTAATGTATTAGGACAAACCAACATATGTACAGTAGTAGCCAGAGTTGATTATTATACACCTTATGTATGTTTCTGGAAACAGAATATATTATTTACTCTGTCTTGTGTTCATAGATGGCATTCTCCAGCCTACTTAAAGCCTCTCTTCCCTGTTGGAAATACTGGGATGTTACCAACGGTCAGAGTCCTGCCATTCTTCATTGCATTCTTGATGTGGAAAGCAGCTAGGACTTCAATTAGTAAGCACAAATGCTTTCTAATTATTCTGTGTTCCTGTGGACATCAGACCTGGAAACCAGCTATCAGACAGTTTGTAGCAAAACCCCATTACCTTGTCCAACCTCACACAGGGCTTATATGTCCCACTTCTTGGAATTTGTGCAAAATTATACTCATATTTCTTGGTCTCTTTTCTTCTCATTTCATAGCTGCTGACAGCTGTTTCCTCCTCAGCTAGTTATTTGGAACTGAATCTGAAAGTGAAACTACCTGCTTCTAAAGCCTCCCCCTACATAATGCACCCGCAAGGTCTCCGATGACAAATAGTGATTCACTGTTCTTGTGACTCTCTGAGGATGATGTGGAAGGTGGGAAGTTTTCTGTTCATATTCTGAAAGCATCAGGTGCTTTCTGATATCTGTATGGGCCAGCAACCATCAAACTAATGTGTAGTGAAGAGTGTGTGTACATGGCTAAGAGGGGAATGCAGGGTATGCCCCTTTCATCAAAGAAGGTCTAGCTGCTTGAAAGGGTTAGAAAAAGCTGCCAGAGAATGATAGCTATGGAGACTTTATTCTTGTTCCTTAGCAGAAAAAACAGGGATTGGCGAGGTTTAGCATAAACATCTGCAAAGTTATTTTAGTATACTGTACTGCCAAACTGTCAATAGAAATAGAAGAGCATCTCTTGTATAAAATAGACTTAATGCATAAACTGTATGGTGTGGAGGCAAGTTCAGCAAGCTCAGAAATGGTTACATGCACTAGAGAGTGGACAGCTTTCTCTTTAGAGCTGTGGCCACTGCTGCATGCAAGAGCATGATGGAGTGGGTGTTTTCCAAATGACTGGAGCACTCTTGAAAATGAAAACTCAGACAGTTCTCCTTCAAGCAGCTTGTACGGATTAGTTCTAGGAAAAAGCAGATAGCTCAGACTGGCCTGCTCCTAATGACTGGATGGGTGATATAAGGAGAAATTAAGAAAAGGCTAGCATTTAGCAGTGTTATCCCAGTCCCAAGTGCTCATAAATATATTTGGAAATGTACTTCATCTTTCAGAGATACTGACATCATGCTTTCAGTGAAATCTCTGAAACTCCATCCCAGACACCAAAATAATGTCACTTAGAAAAGATATGTTTTTAAATATTTCAACAGCTCATATGCAGTATTTCTAAAGATTAATGACACAGAAGACATAGTTCATTCTCCTTCCCTGTAAAGGAGTGAGTAAATAATACTCATCATTATCACACAATACAAAATAAACTAGAAGTGCAGAACATCATAGCTGCTTAATATTTTTGTTTTCAGACTGGTTTTAGTGGGATGAACCTAAAACTGAAGAACTCTTGCTTTGATAGTTTTCCAGTTTCCAAAAAGACAGTGGTAACTACCTTTACATCATTTCCAAGAGTATGTGAGTCCTGTCAGTGGAGTTCACAGGATCAAAGAATAGTTAGGGTTGAAAGTCACTTCTGAACATTACGTAGTTCAATCCCCTACAACCTACATCATAACAATATTAAACAAATATGCAATGAATACCATCAGGAAAACACTGTGTTTTTTGGAATTTAAACTGATATTATGACCTTACCTACTGAGAAATTTTATAGCAATAGTAAACTTCTGTTTTAATAATGTTTATACAACCTTCTCCCTTCTATCAATTAATTTTGCCAGTCTAAATTCTAATGAGATCTAACTCTGACCAGGTTTTCCTATGCAACCTTCTAACTCTCTTCCTAAAAGTTCTTGCACTCCTGAAAGATCAAAACAAAGTAATTTGGATCATAATTTATGTGTTTATAATACCCATGAACCATATTTCTCCTTTTGTTTGAAATATCTTACCAATCTTATGAATTTTTTATGTTATCTTTTATTGTACTGCATTTACATGCTTATAAGTTTCAGATTTTAAATTAATAAAGGTCATAAAAACACACCACCAAGTAATATATCAAAAAGTAGTTAATACTTTTTGTAACTTAAATCTTGTGAAATCAACTAAGCTCAGCTCTTCAAATATATTCTCTACCTATTATTTAGTGATGTTAGTAGGAAGACTTATATCCACCTTCAGCATCCAATCCAAATGCTCTGAAGTTAGAAAGACCCCATGTTGATGCCAGTGAGCTGTGGTTCAGCCTGTCATTGCTGGAGAGTAATAAATCCACCTGAGCAGATGTGTCTGAATCAGGAGACCAAGCATCTATAAGGACCTCTCCATCTGGTTCTCCACAGTAGACATTCCTTCATCTTGTCTCTTTTTCACAAGGAACATCAGTTGTATCCATGGTTGTCACTTTGTACTTTGTTTTATGATCCCTTTGTAGAGTGGCTCATATGCTAAAGCCAGACTGAAAGTAACCACGTGTGTTTGACTTCACTCAGCAGTGAGAGAGTGTGAATCCTCAACCAGGCATCACCTTCAAAACTACTATTGAGTAATTAATCTATAATAGTGCAACTGGCAAGCAAACAGCTTTAATAAAGGAACTTGCAGCTACATGTCTAGAAGACAGTGAAAGATTTGTTATTTTACTCATTGCTGAAAGCAAATAATCTTTGACTCAACGATAAGCTACTTAGTGGGAATAGAAGATGCTTTAGAACTGAAAGAAGCCTTCTTATAATTTTCATCCAGTCAACAGACCAAACTTACATCAGAAAATAGTTAAAGAAATACAAAAGACTGCAGCCTATTTAGTTGAGAATGGACAGGTGCTGTATAATTTATTATCAGCTAAGGTACTGTTACCTGTTGAGTTACTGTATTTGTTATTATTTACTTTATGCTTTGAAAGAAGTAAACTCTAAAAGTTGAGTGGAAGCTGACCTTTTGAACTCTTTTTACTCACAATAAACAATTTTCCCAGTTTCTGTATGTGTCTGTTGTCTCACTGAGCCTTTCTTCTGTCTCTAAGGCCTGACTATGGCACAGAAAGCATTGTCTTGCCTGTTGGATTAAATGAATGCAAAACGACTGCATATAAAATGCTTATATCACCCAAGAGGACTTACCCCTGATAGTGTTCAGGCTGCCCAGTGTATGTAGCAGCCCACAACTGGGTGCTCCTCCTGGCTAAGCCATTCCTCTGAATTTATGGAGTGTCCCTGGAGTTCAGCTTGCGACAATATGACAAGGAAAATGTAAATGTACATAATTAACATAAACATTCTTTTATTTCTCAGCAGCAGGCTCCTTGTCAGTCTTTGCATCCTGGTCTCAGGACAAGAAGTAATGGTGGAGATGCAGTGTGTCAACTACCCAAAGCTCTGAAAATACTCTCCGCACAACCCATGTCCTTATAAGAGACAGAAATCACTATGGTTTGTGTGCATCCGCACACAGAGTGGGGCTTGGGGCATTTAATTTGGTTATAGACACAACATTTACACTGGGCATCACTGAAATAAAGTGGGTGTCAGTCCTAGTGAATCTGACTGTAGAAGGCTGAATAACAAGTTATCTGGACCACAGTTAATCAGTACCTGAGGTAGTAAACATTCCTAGCATTTACTTTAGTTACTCTTATATTGCTTTACTTGTAATTTTGCCTTTGTGACCCTTAAATTTGTGGAATCATTGCATCATTTTTTCCCCACTTAGCTCATATGTTGAGTAGGGCCGTACACTACTGCCCTTTTTTATAAGATTTTCTCATTTTATCAGCTATGAAATAGGGAAATGGTGAATCTGCTAGGCCTTGCCAGCAGTCATTTAAGATCCTGTGGCTTCCATGTTAATTTGACACCAGCACAGTTGAAACTGTCATGAAAGTAGAGCTGACTTGCATACAAAATATATTCTCTAGTGATCAACCAGCTGAACGTTCAAAGTGGGTCTGCTGAATCTGAGACATTCAGGAAGGAAGAAGCACAGAAGCAAAGAGAAAAACATAGTTCTTATTCAGTTTTGTTCACCTAGGTTTTCCCTGTGCAAACTACATGTTTTGTCTTTACATCTCAGGGTAGGCAGAAAGTTTATTTTGATGATGACAACCTTGTTGCATATACTGGTTAGTACAGATAGGACAATTATCACTAAGAAAACCTGGCTAGTGTTAACAGTCCCAAGCAAGTTTCAATTTACATAAACTGGTGACCTCCAAAAAGTGCCTTCCATCACTACCATTGATGTAAAGTCCTGTAAAGCTTGAAGTTCAAGGACTTTTTTCATTCTCTTTGTGTGACTTGTGACACTGCAGAACAGAAACAGGAATCTGGCTATCATCTGGATTTCATTTCACAATCTATATATCCCAGAACAAATTGTCACAACCAAGAAATCCATTACAAATTCATGGCCTGTAGAGCTTCACTGTTGAACTGACAACATTTATCATGAGCTCTTTGCAAAATCATATGAGATTTCATAACAGGTGTCCACTTCGCTCAGGTCATCACCACTGTGGCCTGTGTCAAAATCCATTATACAATAGCTGAAAGCTATACATACGTGTTGCCAGCTACCTCCTTTTGCAATGTGTGGTGGAATGCAGTGAGAGATGTGCAGGAGACACAAAGTTTAGATCTGAACTTTCCTTTGCGTCTGAATTTCATCCTCAAAGGTGAAAATGAGATGGCAGCACTGAATGCAGAGTTCTATTTTCAGTCAGCCTTCTGTTGTGATGCAAAGAGATTAAAAAAAAAAAGTACCATTAAAAAAAAATTACCATGAGCATAGAGTTTAAATAAAAATCCAACACATTATATTATTCTTTAGTTGCCACTTTTAAGCAAAACATAACCATATAATATTCTACTTATTCTTCCTGAATTTTGTTCCAGTCTTGTCAGACTGGGCCGACTTGATATGTAATGAGTCTCTTATCTGACATTTCCTATTGTCCCTAGTGGTTGTAAAATCATTACTCCTGAGAAAACAAAGTTTACATGTTGATAAGTGGTGAAGGGAGGAATAAGGCTGTGATGAGAAACTGCAGCTACTCTTCTCACTTCTCTCTCATGCTCTGTCTCCAACAGGAATAATTCACATTCTTGCAATTTAGAGAAAAGTTTCCAAGTCCTCTGTTTGGGAACATATTTCAGTTTCTCCTGGGAGGTGAAAGCAGTTTGCTGTGAAATGCTTCAGACTCTCACAGTGACTGATTTTCTACTTCCTTCTCTTGGGGTAGAATCAATGATGGTGGGGTAAGTTCCAAAAAATTTATTGGAATAGGAAAAAAAAAAAAAAGACAAAAATACTTGAACCCATTTAATAGCTGTGATATCATTTTACTGGCTTCCCGTGTCTGCAGGGCATATGTCAGTGGTTGATTTTGTGCTTGGAGCACCAAAGGAATGGTCTTTAAAGGCTTTTTCCATCCCAGTATCAAAAAGAGCACCCCAGAGACAGCTGTCCCTGATGTGATTAACCACTGAAATGGTACTTGCAAACAGGGTGATGAAAACCTCCGAAGTCTGCAATAAAGTGATGAGGTTCAAAGTCACCTTGAGACAGGGAAAAAAATGATTCCTAGAATTGGGAGAAAATATGTGCATTATTTATATGAAATATAAGACAATAATATATTAAAAGTAATACTGGAAAGCATCTTTATTACATTGAGCAGCTTTTTAAAAAATGGATGATTTAAAATGATTTAGCTTAAAATGGGCATATAAACAGTGCTTAGGTTCTGAAGAAAGGAACATCAATTAATTTTTTTTCAGGTTCTTAATGCACACATGTATTTACATTGCATTACCTATGCAAGGAAATCATTTGCCAAATTAGCAAACCTTGCTCTGTCAAATCCAGTTTTCACATCTTAACTTGCAGTGATGGTCTTTCCCAGTTGGACCCACATCATCTCCTATTATCACAGACATCAAGGAAATATGTTTTGGAGTATACCATGGCATTCAAAAAGCTTTGGCTTTCTCAGACCAGTAAAATTCCCAAGTGAAATTTTCACCAACCGCCCAGATTGCAAAAAGGGCTCTACACCTTTGAGACCTTCAGATGGATTTAATTGTTATGCTGTCATACAGAAGAGGAGGGACCCCCATCAAAATTTAGAGGGAAAAAAAAATCTCTGACAAAGGGTGAAGTTTAAGGAAAAGTCAATTTTGGTGATTCACAGTGTAAATATCTGAGTACCACTAAAAATGTACCTATCCATTTTTTCCATGATATAAAAGGCAGGCAACGAGCAGTTTCCGTTATTCTGCCTCAGGGATCTTGCAAAGAAAAAGCTTTCTTTCTTAAAAACATGTCTCAGTTTGAATATTATTTTGGAAAACAAATACTATCAACACTATCGGCACCTTCCCTACACAGCTTAATGGATCTTCTGTCAGTGAACTTAACATTTAACCAACTTGTTTTGGAAACTCCTTATCCCCCCCACAAAGAAACCAAGCTAACCATGTTCTTCCCCAAGAAGAACACTGTTTTGCAGAAATTAAGCCAATCTGCTTCTCCCTGTCCTTGTTGCTTCCTTTGGCTGTAGCATGAGAAAGTATCTAGAATCTCTGCTGCCCCACTGCCCTGCGGACCAAAGCCCTTCAGAAGAGCTTGGGCAGTGACCCATGGACCATTCTCCAGCTGGCAGCAGCTCCGTGACACCGTGCCATTCCTCCTATCCCAGACAGAAAAAAAATTGTTTTCCATACCTCAAGCAGGCGGAGGGAGTCAGTTTGAATAGCTGTAGTTCCTCAGCGTAGGTGAGAAAAAAAGGAAGAAAAGAAGCAAAAATAGCACCTTCTCTGAGAGCGTGCAGGGCTTGACTCTTCCACAACGCGCTCTATCAACCCTGCTCCACAAAATGGCAGCTGGCTGGCAGGCAGCAGCCTCCAAGAAAGATGAGGTGGTACTCCCTGGAAAATTAAATAACTGGTATGGAGCTGCAAATCCTGCAGTGCTGGCTCCCAAAATGTTGGCTCAGTGTGGGGTGAGGTGTGCACGGAGTGTTGTCATGCAGGGCTGGATAGCCTCAGGGACATTTGCACGGTAAAGGAAGGAGATGTGAAGCTGGGATAGGATCATGTAGGTTCTGCTCTCAAGTCTTGCAGCCTGGTGCTTTTAGAGCAGTACATTTTCTCTGCTCCAGCTCCTGAACAAAGCAAATTAATGAAGTGCCATTAGTTGACTACTTAATGTTTCAAGCATTTTCCCACCTTACATCTAAATTTTTAAAGCAAAACTCTGACACAACCAAAAACAAACTAAACTTTTACCCAGTTTTTGAGCAAGTGAAAAGTGCAAAGGGTGAGGGGGAGAAAAGCAAAAACATTTTCAGTTCTGTTTGTGTTTTAATTAAATGTAATGGGTCTGTTTCCAAGATTTACGCCAATCTCTTTTCAAAGTGGAAAATGGCGCAAATTTCACAAATTCTCTCTTAAAATGACCCTGAAATTAATAAGCCTGTGATGTTGATGAAGTGTTACAGATTTTTATTAGGCAGGATCTGAACAGCTTTTATTTCATGCTCCTATGTCTTCATACCTGTGTTGGGTGCAGCTCTCAATGTGAAACTCTGAACTCAGTAATTATAGCTAAAAATTGTGACAGAAGGTTTTAAATTTCAGAGCAAAAAAGAAGCAGAGAAATATACCACAGCCATATGAAAGAAACAGTCTTTTTGGTTTTGCTTGAGAAATCCCAATGAAAAGATGAAATTGAACTTGGGTTAAAAAAAATAAAAAAAAGTAGGAGCAGAATTTGGCCGTGGTTCTTGGAAAATCTGCCCTTAATTTAGCCGAGAATAAGGATACCTCCTTTTTAAATGAATGGGGCATGGCAAATTCGCTAGTGTGAGAAGAAGCTTGTATAACATTTTAGCTACTGGGCAATATATTCTCTGCTAAAAAAAATCTTACAGTGCCTCCTTAAGTACAAACAGAGGTAGCCAGTAGACAGTGTACCACATGTGTAACTCTGGGCACTGAGAACTTTGTGAGTCTGCCAAAAACTCATCTCATTAGTGCACTTTGCAGCTGTAGAACAACCGTTTGGCTGAAATGATGTAGACTGAATATAAAACCATGTCCTGGAGGTGAAAGGCCCAGTGGAGGGAGTATGCTGGAACTCCATGCACCAGAATGATGTTCTAGGAATTCCCTGGTCAGGGTGCAAAAATTCATCTGCACATCTTGATATCTAGCTTTGACAGGAAAAGGTATATTCTCTGCAACAAGATCTTTCATTGCAGCTAGCTCAGTCCTGGAGCTGTGAGGCTGGAGCAGTACATCTTTTATACATAGCACTCACAGACCTGATATACTTGCATCAAGAAGGAAATTAAGACAGCTGCCTGTCCCGTAGGAGCACAAATTAAATGCTGAAGCCCAATACATTTATGCAATGTTTTATACACCTCCAAAACACAAAAGCTGTCAAGTCACAATTTTGGTGGTTTTTTGAATTGTTTCTTACACACTGTCAGGGTTTCATGCACGATTCTTTACATTTAAAGAAAGCAACACAGACTGATTTCTGACATACACCCTCCTATCACATCTATCAGTGCAGTACAGTGAGTGTTAAATGAATGTCACCACAGAGCCTCTCTCTCTCTCTCTCTCAAGTTTTAAATTTCCCTTGCTAGTGTAAAACTTAATGAAAGCCCTGGAGTATACAATAGCATTTTGAAAACAGGAATTTGTGACTGCTGTGAATCATCACTCACAGCAGGGACCCAGAAATGTGAATTGTGGGAGGAACAGGCTCAGTCCCCCTCTCTTTTTTACTGGGAATTTATTACAGGCGTGTCATTATTTACAATGCACCATTCACATCCTCTAAAGAGCCAATAAACTGGCTGCTGAATATGCATTTTGCTCTGTGGTGAACACAGATGTTTCCAGCTAATATCCATTTCATTTAATTTCTTTTCTTAAAAAAAAAAAAAAAAAATCTATCTTGCTATTTCTGTAGCAGCTGGGTAACTATTTGCCAGTCTTTGGTTTGGGAATCACTCCTCATATTTATTATAGTTGGTGCCATTTGTGTTGCACAAAGTGGAGGTCTGTCCATATTACCAGGCTCTGCCTGTGTTTGCAAGGGTACCAAATGCAGTTGCTAAAATTCTCTCACAGTTTAAAGAAAAGGCCGCTTGAGGATTCAGCACAGGTTCAAATTTCACTAATGATATGTGGCAAAAATAGTGTCAGATGTTTTTGTGTTCCAAGAGTACATCAGAAACCCCTGGTGTTTGAGGGGGATTTGTTTTGATTTTGCATTCCTGTGAGTAAAATATATTTTTGATTTGCAACTGACAGGTTGGTGGTCATTAATTTACAGTTCCTTCATGTATTAGTAAGAGAAGGCATAGGGAATGATGGTGAACTGCAGAAGGTTTCTAAGTTGAACTCAGATAATCATTCCTAACTTTAGATACTTATCTCTGCTAGCACTGTCCCCTGGGGTTGCAAAACTGCTCTGTCATTTCTGTGAAAAAAGACTCTCCTGAGGTCTTAGTTTCCTGCATCTTGTCCAACTGGAATCTGAAAGTTCAAAGGTAACTAATAAATACATTTCTGATTATCATCATCATTATTACTCACAGTCCTGTAGCAATTTTTTTAAAGCCCCACAAGAGCTGTGGTTTCACACAGTTTGAATACGGATAATGGCTGAGGAAGTGGCAAAGAGGGGCTCACGTTTTATCCAAATCAGATTGTTCAAACTAGATTGCTATTCTATAAATTCCTCCCCTCCTTGTGGTGTGGAAGGCAGTGTTATTGGGAATCACCAGATGGCTGGTTACAGATGGTGTTATACATTCTATCTTCAATTAGCTCTTGAAGAAGTGCTTATTGTTAGCTGTGGTGCAGTTCTTCCTCCACACGAAAATACTACTGCTAAGACCTGCCCTGCCTGAACCTCTCAGATGAGAAAAGCACTTTTAGATGTGAGTGTGTGAGAACGACTTCTCAAAAGTGCTCCCATGAGAAGGCTCTGAAAACCCAATGCGAGTGAATGACGGAGTGAGCGGCACCCTGAATTTTTATCTGCCACCTACAGGTTATATCAAGTCGAGGAAATAAAATACTGTTTGGCTCTAGACTGTGGAAGGTGAGCAGGGCCTTGCAAAAGCAGAAGGAAAATAACCTGGTGACTGTTGCAAGGTGACAGCATACCACGCTTTTCTCTCCCACTCTGCTCTCTGTGCTGCACCTCGGTATGCACAATCGGCACTGTCCTCTGCCAGGGGCTGTGTATCCCTGCTGAGCCACTGCGGAAGAGGCAGGAAGACTGGAGACATCAGCCAGTGTGTTCATGCTTCTGACTCACAGGAAGGGCATCTGAATGAGTTAAGATGAGGCAATTCTGCTTGGAATACCATACTTGGAGACACTGTCAGCATGACAAAGAGAGGAACCTGCAGGCCCCGTTGCAGTGGTAGGAAGATCTGGTTGGAGTATAAATCATAAAATTCTCCCTTTTAAGAACTGGAGTCACTGTTTCTTATTGGACCATTTTATCACCCTTTTGGGGTCGTTTCGCTTGTAAAAACCCAAATCAGAAGTCTCCTACTATTTCCGTGTAGGTTCCTGTATGAAAGAGATGAAAGGTGTGGAAGGGACGCCAATTAGTCTTTATATTGGACCAAGATCTTACCTCCTAATAAAAACATTAACCCCTGTAGCTGCACACTGGTTGCAAGGTGCAGGTCAATGAAGAATTAGGTCTTTAGCATCAGAAAAATATCTTGCAATGTATATTAATTCGTATGGCTTTCCCATGAAGGAAGAAAGGGTGTTTTTCCTAAAAAATTGAAATTAACAAATATTGAGGTTATTAGATAGACTCAACAAGGGCTAGTTGCACCTTTAAGAAAATTGCAGGAATCCTCCATTGTCCTTGAGAACTGGGTCAGACGACAACATCTGCCAAAGTCTGACAGTAGGAGAAAGGTGGACACAAGTCTCAGTCTCCCATGCTGCAATACAGGCTGAATGAGCAGATCTACATGCCTGTGAGAAGGGGTCCTCATCTACCAGGGCTCCCTCTCATGCACCAAAGTGACAAAGACTTGGTCTTTCAGCGATATTCACGTGTGTGTGATCTTATAAAAATGGGGGTTCTAAGATGCTTAATCACAGACTTCAATAACAGCAAATAACCAGGTGTGGAAATTAAATACTACATGTGCAGAACAGTCCCTAAATATGTATTTAAATGCCAGTAAAAGCTTTACAAGTCCCCTGGTACTTGTATAATCTGGCTCAACAGCTTCCACCTCCCTGGAGCCCTGTCATGGTGACAGACACAGTGGGTTTCCCCTTGCTTCCCCAAGGCAGAGGGTTGGAATGGCCACCACCTGCTGCACAGCAGGTGCCAATTTAGCTGGTGCAGGCTTGGGAGGCCACTGGTCCTTGGGGCTGTGGTATGAGGAAGGGGTCCTGCATGTCCTCTGTGGAAGCTAAGTGAAGTAGTGGGTGAAGGCTGCAGTCAGTAGTAAGCAGATACCAAAGTTGCTGGAGAAGAAGTAATGGAGCCTTCTGCTCTACTTCTCTTGTTCATTTATGGGGAGGGGGTCTGGGAGCCATTAAAATTCAAAACAAGGCTTTAAACCTCATTCCTTCTTTGAACAAAGTGTGCTGTGCTTCCTTTCTGCTTCATTATTCTTCTTTTCAGGCTGCTAGCTCAGACTTCAGAGTGATCTTCTCAACCTTTGCAGGAGTGGAGATCTTTAAGACTTTTCCCCCCAGTCTTTTACTAGATTTGAATTTTAGGTTTAGCCTCATACTCAAACTTTCCTATTTGTGATTTGGGGAATTCTTGGATCTTGCTTATAAGCCAGCAAATGTTTTCATGCTTTTTCCTTGGTTGTACTTGATTATCTCATAGATTCTTCCTTTGTAGCCTTTCCCCTCCCTCACACCATCTCAAATTTGCCATTTTTCTGCTTTCCTCTCTATTTCTCTCGAACAAGGCTCACACAGGGGTGAAATCACTGAAAAGAGAGAAGGATTTGAGACTCAACAAAATTATGCAGGTAGCAGTGATCAATACAAAAAAGAGGACAGAGGTGGATAATTTTTCTATATGACTAAATCAGTAAAATGCATGTAGGCTACCCTTCATAGCAGCCCCATGCTCAATGCTGGTTTTGGTGGCTGGCATTTTGTCTATTTTCTACCCCCAGTTTGCTGCTGTGCTGTGCTCTTCTGTGCAGTGCTGCCCTGCACAAAGCCTACATCCTTACCCGCTGTGTAAGCAAACACCAAGGAAGGTGCGACAAGGTCAGCTCAAGGGAAGCAAGTTATCTTAACACAAGTCACTCAACTTGTTCTGATTTTGCACAGCCTTCATAATTTCTCTCTATTTTTATTCAATCTAAGTTGAAGATATAGATACAAAGTTAGCAAAACTCTTCCTTTTAGACAACTGCCTAAAGGTTTTATCCAAGCTCACTGAAATCAGTGGAAAAAATTCCATTTGCAACAAGGGACTCTGGGATAGTTTCTAAATATTTATTTCTATAGGAGACAACTGCTCTTTCAGGCAGCTAATACACATTTCACAAACTTCCTTGAGGGCCTTTTAAACCAAAACAATGACAGAGAATAGAAAACTTTAAATAAGATTAAGGTTAGATGCACTACACTTTCAGTATCACTCTGTAATTCAAAGGTTGCTATCTATGCTCTGGGCGCAGTTTGGGACATTTCCCTTCCTCTTTGTAAAGGGAAAGAGACATGAAGGATTTATTTAGCAACAGTTTTGACTCTCAAAGTCTTGTCCTCCTTGTTTGCTGTCCACTCTTTACCTTGTTAACTGATAATATGCTCATAGAGAATACATGTGGGTATAGGGCTTAATGTGGTATGTAGAATATGGTAGAAGATCACATTGTGCTTTTTGTCTCTCGTCCTGTCAGTGAATGAAATAAAAATTAAAAAACATTGGCATTGTCTTCAAGGGAAAAGGCTGGTTCTCGTCATAGATCTTCATTACATCTCATTGGATGATATTGTTCTATACAATTAAAGAGTGCCACAACAAGCCTTCCTATGAATGAGCTCTGGCTCATTTCATTCCCTGTGGCCAGCAGTGTTTAATAAGTACAAAACACATGGTTTAAGTAGTACCCTCCAGCTTGTGCGCTGTAATATTGGCAATAATGTATAGAAAAGGGCAGGAGAATGTGTGTGAGGGGTTTGCATGTGTGTTGTCTATGCCACAGCAGGAGCATGTTCCATATAGACAGAGGTCGTCCCGCACAATACACTGGGGCTACACTTAACTCAGCGTCTGTCTGAAGCAAAACCAGGCACAAACCCTAATTAAACCCAGGGTGTGAATCCCTGGAGGGCAGTGATAGAAGGGTCTGTGTACTAATCCAGCCCGTGCTGACTAACAGCAGCACTGCACAATCACTGCTGTATGAATATATTCTTCTGGCAGCTGCATGCAAACGGCAGTCTTTGCGATTCTGATGACTTTTCATTTTTATGACACTGTGTTTTAGCTTCAGGTGCGAGTGTGAGACTCCCAGTTAAGTGGCTGTTCTGATTATTTTAAGTAGTCACTAATCAAAATGCTGAACAGAGGGGGCTGGGGGAGAAGGGGGGAAAAGGATGGAGGTAAGACATGTAAAGGAATGTGTGAGGGTTAGAAGGGGAAGGAGGAGGGCTTTGCATCTGATTTTCCTAAGCAGGGCAATTTCTTTAGTGAGGAAGGTGAGCCTGTCACTACTTGGCCTCTGTCTTCTGCAAGTACTTTAACTTCTCAGAAACCCAAATGACGATTACAGGGAAGGGGAAATGACTGGAAGGTTTCTAGCAGCAACAGCAGAAGCAACGGCAGAGAAATGCATTGTGAAAAATCAGTTTTAATAAAGCCCCAGCACTGACCTTGGAAACATAAGTATTTATATTATTGACTTCTGTATGAGGTTATTTGTTAAAAAAAAAAAAAGGAAAAAAGGAAAGATAGAAAGAGAAGGAAGTCTTTCTGCTCTTGTCTTGAGACCTGCGGAAAAAAATAACTAAAATTAGAGAAACTGGAGATATAAACGCAGTGAGTAGAATAAAGCAAAATACCTCTGGGGTGTTCATCTGCCATAGTAGTCATTTCATATCTCATCTGTTATATGAATGTGATAGCTCTTTCCCTTTTTGATAGGATCATTATGTAGACTCCACAGATTCAATTCCATTTACAAGTCAATGGTGTGAGATTTTATGACAATTCTTTTTACTGGGTTGATTCTGGATTATCTTCCTCTACCGAAAGTGGAAAAAAAAAAAGGAAAAAAAAATAAGGAGAAGGGGACAGTGTCATTTTGGTGCTGACACGTGAGTGTTCTGGATGCACCAGACATTACTGTGACAGATCTAATGGTGCTCTCTTATCACAGGTGAATGTGCCCAGGTGTTCTTGAGCCTCAGCATCAATGTTGCCAACATTTGAAGAGGTCTATGTTGAATAGAGATCTGGTGCTGGGGAGGAAACTGCTGCTCTGGGCAGAAAGGGTAGCTGGTATTATCCAAACTCCTAGGTAATACATTGCACAGATGATTTATTTGTTATGCTCAGCTCCCTCATTCCCTAGTGCTTCCCTCCAGCCTCCACAAGGGCAGCTCCATAGAGCCCGTGGAGTGGTGGTGAGTGTATATCCAAGCTCCACAGAGGGAGAAACGCTGCTCTTTGAGTTTATGCCACACCTACAGCAACTGATCTGTGTCCCCATGCAGGCTAGTAAATAGATGCCTGGAAAACCTGTGTTATGGCGGGGGTGTGTATATAGGTCCATGGTATCCATATCAATACATTCTGCTGGAATTTTGCCTTTTCCTGACTGCAAACAGAAGTTTCATAGAAGGTGCGGGTTACATACCTTTAGGGTTAAAATGAAACCCCATGTTTTGTGTCATTGTGAATGGGATGGATTGGTGACAGATTGGACAGTGAATATTGTCAATACAAGCACATGCTCACAGTGAAATCCCTTTTGCTCAGGATGCCATCTCTTTTTTTTATTGTCAAGCTCCATTTTGTCACAAGCAGGATCCACCAGAGTAATACCCTTTCAATGCCAAGAGCAGCATAGGAAAGGCAAGTACCTCTGTGTTTAACACAGGAGGAGCTTAAAAAGGAAATAATCTCCTGTGTGGCGCAATGTCAAGTCAGGAAAAAAAACACAAAAACCTCTTGATGTCCTTTCTGACTGTACCTTTCTGTGCCCTGCAGAATATAAAGGAGGAAAGGGGCATGAATGCTTGTGCAAAGCAAGACCCACATGCTTTCTGCAAGCGAATTTTTGTTAGGGCATGTCTTCATGCTATGATAAATAGCTTCTGTGGAAATGTTTTACTGTTTCAGTGCATGTTCTAAGCATGCCTAATAGATGTGTGTCCATTCAGAGCCTCCTGGAAATAGGAGCTGTCTCTCCTCCCCCTCTCTCAGCCACCTCTCCTACAAGCAGAGGTCTGTTCCCCAGCTTTGGGGGCTGGAGAGCACACTCATGGATTCGCACTCTGTCACGGGGCTGACTCCAGCTCAAATACCCTCCTGCAGAGGAGGTCTGACTGAGGAGGTGATATTCACCACCAAAAGAAGGGGAAAAGGGCACTGAATAAACAAAGCAGGGGAAAAAATGTCAGTGATCCTCTAACCCTTGGTTAAAGCATTTGGCAGGGTAAAAAGGAGACCTGGGGACCATGAACACCCTATGATAATTAATCCTTACAGACTAACCGGGTAAACCATTTCCTACTGGTTCCTGGCTCCGCATGTCAGCTTGTGACACGGCACTCTCAGGCAGCAGACTTTTCTGATTTTGAAGGGGAGCCTAAATGAATAATTTAACTCTGCCTAGCAAAGAAGGTGCATAAAGGTGAGGCCACACAATGCTCATCATTAGCCATTGGTGATTTAACCTTGGGAACCTCCACCTCCACCTCAGCCACAAAAATTTATGAGGATATCAACATTAGGAGGCTCCAGTAAAACCCCACAAATTTTTGATGCATTTGGAGAAGGGCTGAAACCCTTTACAATGTTTTCCCCAAACAACACTGCTTGCCACAAATCCTGTAGGACCCATTACACACCAAAACACCTCATGCCCTCATGAGATACAATACCATAAAAGTGAATCTAGCAGCTGCTATTGATTAAGCCAAGTCATTGCCTCCATGCCTATTCCCATGTGGTTTTATCAGACATTTATGCCACATATAATGTTGCTCCTCCTGGGTTCATGACTGCCCAGAACACACATTTTACTTGAGCTCCTTCTCAGCCCCAAATCTCAGTGGACCTCCAGTCAGGCAGAATTCATACACACAGCCGTGCTTTGAGCTACAGGCAATGGGGAGGATGACAGTGCCACACTCAGCTCCCTCCTCCTCTGACAGATTTCTGGACTATTTGAACCAGCTTTCTCTTCTGTGGCAAAAAAAAAAAATCAGAAAGTATGAACTGGCCAGTCATTTGCAATGCTCTTTGGTGAAGCAAAGTCACTTCATAAATCTAAGATACAGGTATGATAGATGAATTATTTACTAATAGGAAGCCCTTTTCCCCTCCAAATTAAAGTACACTAGAAAACTGGAAACTGCTTGAGAAAGATACTTTGAGAAACCCACCCAGCTACAGACATCTTTGGGAACATATGTAAAGCATATCTTACTGTACTGCTCCTACATAAGAGGTAAATACTAATATAATAATAATAATAATAGTCATTTATATTAGTAATAATTAATTACTAATTAGTAGAATTGCTAATTAATATTAGTAACTAATATAATAATAATAATAACTAATAATAATAATAAAAGATATGTGCTCTTTTATTAGTCATGGGCCTGGAAGGCTTTCTCTATTGCTGTAGCTCATTGATGGCCTGTTTCCATAGGGGTAGGGAAAGCCTTGGCATCTGGTGACTGATAAAACACAGCACCCATATCCAGCATTCCTCTCAAGTCTCACATTTCTGGTCTTAACAAATGCACTGAATCCAGTGCAATTAGGCCAAAAGGAGGTGTTTCTATCTTTCATTTCAGCATAGATTATGTGCTATAACATGGCATTTTAAGTCATCAGCACTTTAGCTTAAATAATTATGTTTTACAGTGAAAGGGTTTTGTTTTACCTCAGTCAGTTAATAACAAGCCATACTCAAATTTAATAAGTGTAATGAGAAACTCTTGTTTTACTTTTTTGAAGTCACATGCCAGGGTAAAAGATGAAGCAGGCTATTGTTTTTGACTGGTACATGAGGTCAGTGGCAAACCAGTATCACTCAAGGGTGGTGTCTGTCAGCTTGGTTTCCAGTCTGTGCCCTAAATGTTTGAAACTGTTAGAGAAATCCACAAGGTACAGGAAAATGTATTCTCATCCAATGTGTTAATCGTCAATAGGGACAAAAAAAGCTTTGAATCTTTGCGTGTGTATGTGTGTGTATATATATATATATATATATAATTTTTTTTTCCTTTTTTCTTATGTACTCTGTTTTTCATGACATACACGTGTGTTATTTGAACCTCTGTTGTGGTTAACATCCTTGGGTATATATCTGCGCTGCCCCAGCTTCAAGTCAGCTGAAGAAAAGGTTCTCCACAGTAGATATAGACACCTTGTCTGTCTCCAAGGCTGCAGGTCCTCTTTCCATTAGTAAGCCTTGGACAACCTAAAGAAGGTTCCTCTGGATCACCAACTTCCCAGCACATGGGAAAAACTGAGGCTGCAGTTACAGCTCTAGAAGGCTTGTTATGCATTTCTTCAAAAGCCTTCCCTGGTTCATCCCCCTGCAGATTGCAGGGTAGGCTATGGCTTACTGACTTTGCTGGCCATGCCAGCACATTTATGGTGTGTGGCAGCTGCACCCAGGTTTTCAGCCCATGCAGGGACTGGTCCCAGCCTGGTCCTTCAGAGGGTCAAATGGCCACTGAATGCACAGCTCATAGCAAATGTCCATGTGTGGCTGAAAGAGGAGTGTATATCCAGAGGAAGAGTGGGCACAGTCCTGTGTCCCTGAATTAGATTCAAAATTAATTCGTATAATTGTTGGAGGCGTAATCCCTTGGTGGGCAAAACCACTTAAGTGCATGCTCCAATCTATCCATATTTAGGAAAGCAGTTTAAACACTCCTTGTTGGGCAAGTGCTTACGTTCCTTTTTCCTCAATAGAGCAACTTTCCTGAATTAAAGCTTTTAAGCCGGAGTGGTATGCTCACAGCATGTGCCATTCTGCCTGCCTTTGTGAATGTTAGATCTGTACTGCAAATGTGATAATCTTTGTACAAATAAGAGCACTACTTTTCAATATGATTTTCAGTTTTTCATAAACCAGAGAAAATCTTATAGCATAGTCTGTGCAGATTTAACGTTGAAAAGCTATCTTCAAAATGCACACAGGAAGACACTTAGAATAATTTGAAAAAATTCTCTTTTTAATGTGTTTTCCTCCTTTTTTTTTCCAAAAAGCAGTTCAAAATTTCCTGAAAATGGACTCACTGTTCAAAACTACTGGGAAGATAATTTCTACAAGGAATGACTGGTCTATAACTCATGCATGAGTGGTTGGCATTAAAAATCTGAGCTTTGTTTGATTGTCCATTTCTCCCATAGGGTGGTCCTTCCCTCTTGCTAAAAGAACTTAGCTCTTAGGTTTTAGGTTACCACTGCCGTCCTCGGTGTTTACATAGTGCACACTTGACTTTCCTCAAGTATTCTAGTGTTGTTGGTTTAAAACCCACTTGTTGTGAGGAAGAAAAAAGTCTTATTCTCTTGAATGTAAAGTGAGTGTATTTGGGCTATATTAGCACTCCAGTTTTAGTCATTAAGAACAGTGTAATCTATGCCTCTGCACTATGTGCCAATCTGCCCAGACTTCTGCAATGAGCAGAGTTTTTGAATGCACTGAAGAGTTATTAGTGTGCTTTTTTTTATACAATTACAGTGCAGCTGTATACGTCTGTTCCTCTGAGCCAAGCATTTTATGTGCTAGAGGCTGGCATGTGTTGGAATGATGCAAGTAAAAAAAATAAATACAGGAGAGTAATGTCGTTGAAAGCTGTGAATCTTGGTGTTAAGGTGGGCTCACAATGAAGCTCAGGTCTCTGAAGATAGATGGGACTGTGGTTGCTATGTGGCTGGTTTAGAGTTGAAAGATTGTATTAAGAGAAAAAGGAGGAGCAGTTAGAAACAAAATTTAAAAATCTAGTTAATGTCTTCCTTAAAAAATAAGAACTTTCTGCTTGCAAAATAAGAACCTCACGATATAGCATCAGTTCAGGACAACTGCTGTGTAGTCAAGGAAGAACTTGAATCCTTTTACAAACTTTTAGTCTTTAATCTTGCCATCAGCTGACAAGAAGTCTAGCCAGCTGCCTGCCTATGAGATACTTTGACAATTCATTTATATCACTGGCCTTGACATGCTATTTTTTGCATGATAAGGGTTTGCTTTTGGGGTGGCACTATCTGATAGGGCTGGCTAGAAAGCTTTCAGAACCCTTCCGTCAACAACATCTCTCTGGGACACGCGTTTCACTCTGGGGCTCTTTGCCAGCTTCCCTTGTTGCAAACCGTAAATGAACATCTCGCTCTGCCTACGCACTGTTCCACCTCTTTTGCAGATTTAAAATGGACAAACAGGTATTTTTTAAGGCCTTTCACATGAAAAAGGACTAAAGTCTCTTTTCAACCTGAGTTGGAGAGGAAAAAAATCAATTGTGACAGTTATATGCAGTGTATAGTACGCAAGTATGCATGTGTATGTATATGGTTGAAAAAAAAGCACTAATCAATTTTCAGCATTTCTAAAACTTCATTTCCACATGCACATTTAAAATTACTTAAAACCACTATATAAACAGAAAAACAGTGAACCTGAGCCCAGCTGCTGAAATCTCTGAAGTGTCATGATGGGTTCAGTGTAAGAATCTGTACAGGAAGGTATAGGATCATGACAGAAAGGTTGGTTGCTCTTGGAATAGAGCTCTGCTTGCACAAGAGAAACAGTGAGTGAATTATTCTCTCCCTTTCTTTAAAACATTTTTGGTAGCAAGATAGATTTAGACACAAAAATCCTAAAAAAATATATAAGACTCATGATGTGGGGAAGAGATTTTTTTTAAATTTCATTTGGGAATAGCTGAACTCGGAGGCAGTCTATCTGCCTTCCTGTCTGATGGCCCGTATTCTTCACAGCACTCCTGAGGCTGCACTCTCACCGCATATAATTCCTCCCTGGTCCAGTCCTGTGTGCAGCATGTGGACTGCTCTCTGAGGGGAGGGGGATCTGACTTGGCTGGCAGTCAGAGCAGCAGGAGCAATTGCAGATGCTGCTATTTACACTATTTTCACATTCTGAAGAACAAAGAGCAGGAGGCTGCCAACAAATCTTAGAGGCTAAGCCTTTGCCCTACACGCGAGGCACAGCCAATGAATGCAGGCAGAAACATGCAGTGCGCCACTTTGTGAGATATTGCATCTCTGTTTTGGTGAAAACGCAGTCAAGATCACTCACCGAGAATGAAAAGAAAGGTAAAAAAAGGAGTTTCATTGCCCAGGAGTGTCAGCCTTCCAGAAGTGCAAGGCTGAATGAAATATTTCTGTCTCATGTGAATGAGCCATTCCAGGTCTCGGGGATGACTAACCCTTAAAATTCATGGTTGTGGTGGTAACACAGATAGATGTTTATCCACTGCTCTTTAATCTAAGCTAGGCATGAGCCCAAATACAGTTCTTTGTATGAAGAAACACTATTTCTGTGCAAAAACATTCTAGAGATTTGCATTGCACTGACTGGACATTTGACTGCTCTGACTGGACATGTTTTGCTGCTGTCCGTGGGCTTCCCATTTGGTCTCAGAGAAGTCCATCAGGCTGAGGTTTTCAGTAGGATGAAAGAGGTAGGCTCTTGATCTTCCTTAGAAAATCAAGGATAATTCAGGTTTCTCTGAAAAAGGTCCTCTGAAAAAGCCCAAGGTTGATCCTCTTGTGTGCCTTGCCTTTTTTTTTCTCCTGGTCCTGTCTATTTGCCTTATTTTCTACTTATGTGGCAAACTGCTGTGTCTGACTGCATGCACAAGGAGTGGGACTCTTATCTCAGTTAGCCTCTCTAGGTGTAAGACACATTAATAATAACATTAATAATTTCTATTACTTATGACAGACATCTGTGTATCTGTAATATCTACACCTTGCATGTTTCATCATTAGAGTGTCAGAAAATCCAGATGATATATTTTATTTTATTAATGAGAATTTATTCAAGTGCTTTTCGATTATTTTTAGCCATCTAAGGATATTTTTGTACATGGACAGACATTCTTTATCCTCTTTAAATCTGGACTTGGATTCAAAATCAGGTGTAGGCATTGGTTTTGGTGGTGGGTATTTGATTTGCTTCAATTTACCATTAGAGGACCTCTGCAAAGAAGCAAGCTATGGAAGCTGCTATGGATTCAGCACTGTCTTCCTGCAAAAGAGAAGATTCACAGACTTGGAATAATTTCAGATCTTGCTCTAATAATTATTCCTCTACCAGTCTTCTCCTCTGCTTTGCCTTGTGAAAGTGAAACTCTGGCATTTAAAAAACCCCAAGATGTTACAGTTTTAGGGAATTGGCAAATTGGAAGGTCTCCCATCCATAGTGCTTCTGTGTGTTTAGGCTGGGGTAAATCAGCAGAGAATAGTTTCAGTGTCAGATCCTCCTGAATTGTGGAAGGATTCACAATAATATGAAAGAAAAATCAATTTCAGATAAACAGCATATCTAAGGACACAAGCACAATGGAGTTTTAAACCCTGGGGGTACACAAATAGGCATACCAGAGGCATTCCATTCATCTAATTCAGATGAATAAACACCCAGAGCAGATCTTCTACATTACAGTACCTGCCTAACACTAGCTCAGACTTCACTAGCAAACACTTTCCCTGGGAACAGCTACAGGCTAATCCTGGATTTGTGTGCCCACAAGGAGTGAATATTGGCTATGCCTCTAGGGGACCCCTTTGGGTTTACTTTAATAAAAGGAAGAAATCTCAAGATTTGATGCAAAGAGCATATCCCAGATGGGCAGAAATACAGGCCTTTGGGCCTTGCACCTTGTGTAGTCTGTTCACTCCGTGCAAAAGGAGTGTAAAGTACTAGGAGAGCTGCATGCTGCCATTTTACACCAGCTCTTTACAGGTGTTGCTGACAAGGTGCAAGGTACAAGATGACAGAGAATAGAGGCTCTTTAGCTGCTGCTCAGACTCTTCTGCTATTTAACTAGTTCTGGGACAATTATTTTTCAAGGTAAAAAAAAAAAAAAAAGAAGAAGGAGAAAAGGAAAACCTAAACACTGCAAAGAAATCATAAACTCTTAAAAGCATAGTTTATATTCAAGTATCACACATGCCTGTGAACCTCAAAGTATGTTTAAAATGTGAATTAATTAAAGTGGTGCAATCTCTGAGAATCAGGTTTTATCACAGGCATTAAAAAAGAGAAAACACAAAGAAGTCAAAGGGTTCAGCTCTGATGTCATGCCATGTAGTGCAAATGATAAACAAGGCTTTCTGATCACTAACAGGTATCAAAAATCTGGGGTAGGTTTCACTTAACCTCTTATTCCTTAAACCCTGGGCAAACCAGAGAGTTTCTGTAGAGTTACACAGGTACACACACATACACACATTCATTCCCTGCGGATGGTTACATGTGGGGGGGAAGGTACTAGAGGTCTTTATTTTCAGAAACCCACACAGTGGTTTTATAAGCAAATAGGCAGATATTCTGTTTATTCTTGGCCATAAAGTCCTTTGGAAGAAGCAGAAAAATAAATCAAGCAGGACTGTGTAAAGAGGAAGATTCAAAGAACTTTGTTTCCAGAGCTATCCCCATTTCAAGGCAAGAATCCCTCTTCCAAAGCTCACTGGTCTGCCAGGAAATAAACTGTCTACAGGTCACACCTCCAGTTGCACAACATTAATAACAGATATTTTCCCCAAGATGGAACCCAAGAGATACAGCAGCAGTAGGGCCATCTCTGTGCATCCACCCGAGTAACAAGGTGGAAAAATGGTGCCTTGAGAATTAAAGGGCAGCCTGTGAGCAAGGGAGAGGAGGGGCTCAGTGGTTTGTATAAATAAAGGTAGAGCAAACATCTCCTATGTGACAGTGCTGTGACAGTACATACACTCTCATCTATACACAGGTACCTGTCGGAGCAGCTACTGTAACCATGTTGTAAAATATTCAATGACTCACTGTGAATAACTGTCTCATTTAGAAGAATAATCTGGTGACAAGACCAACATTGTTAAGTTGTGTCAACTTGTTAGGAAAGACATAAAACAAAAATACCACTAACATCCAAGGGCTGGAGGCAATGTCAATAATTTTTTGGAAGTGAGCGGCTGGAGGAAAGTGAGGCTGGGCTCCAGCAGCTTAGCACAAGCTCAGTTTGCAGAGAGGAATGCGGTAAATGAGACCAACCATTTACAAATCAGCGCCATGCTGATTTACTGGGGAGAACACACCATGACAGATATCCCCCTGACTCAGATATGAGCAGGTATCTGTCCTTAAGTATGAGATGCTGTGGACCTAGTTCTGCCTTTCCATGCTCCTCTCCTCCAACACAAGGGTCTCTAGCAGAGATTACCAGGAGATAGTTTCCTGTCCAACCCCATTCCGGGTTCTCCTGAGGCTAGGATACCCATTTCCAATTTCAGACATTTATTGAAACCTGTTGCACTGCATCAGAGGGAAGAAAGAGGAAAATGTGAGCCTTGTTTGCCTCTTTAGCTATCTCATGGGCTGGATAGACACCTGCAGAGAGCAAAATATGGTGGCAGCATGGAGACTTCCAGACTGGGAAAGTGACTCAAGAGCAACACATAGTATGATGTAATATAACATAATATGACATAATATAGCTTATATAGTATATATAACCTATACAATAAATACAATTATTATAATATAACGTAAAATAATTCAATATAACACTATGTGGTTCTCACTCCCCTCCCAATAAAAAACTAGGATGCCTGCATGATGGGGTATGGAGGGGGTGACCTGGCCATAAGGAAGGTGAGACAATAAGCTGTGGTCTAACTGGTTGCTGCTGCATCTGATTTGACTGCACTAATTGCCATGGGTGGTTCAGGCATTGCCCCTTTCAGCACTGGGACACATCTCTGCAATCTGCTGCTGCCTGCTGCTAGCTCATTTCTCTTTGTGTGCCTGATGCACAGGCTCTTGGCACGCTGGCCAGCTCACACACCTCAATAGCACCTTGTGATTAACAGGCAGAAGCACAAAGACTCCCGGCATGTTGGCCAGCTTGTACGGCCCACTAGCCTTTGCTCTCCTGTGGCATCGTGCAAAAGCTGCTGAGAGGCACAAGCTGGCTGCCAGGTGAGGCAAGAAGCAGACCCAACATGCCACAGACCATAGAGGAAATAGGAAAAAAGAAAACAGGGAAACAAGGAAACAGTCGGGAAATTTATTCCTCTTGAATATTAGTGCCTGAAGTAACCAAAATAAGCAATCAGAATCTCAATACAAATAAGAATCTATGGAGGTTATCTAGTCCACCTTCTTGCCCAAAGCAACACCAACTTCAGAACTAGGTCTAGGTTGCCCAGGGTGTTATCTAGGCAAGTTCTGAATGCCTCCAAGGATGGAGATGGGCAAACCCATACAGTGCTCAGTCACTCTCACCACAAAGAATTTTTACTGTGTGTCTCATTGCAATTTTTATTGCTACTGCTTGATTCCATTGCCTCCAGTTCTTGCACTGGGAGTAGTGTAGCTCCCTTTCCTCTACAGCCTTTGACAGGTAGAGTTATCAAATAGATTCAGCCCCCATTAAAGCACCATTTTCTCAGCCTCTCCTCACATGACCTGACCAGCCTAGTGTTTCTCTGCCAGACTTGCTCCAAATTGTCTATGTCTTTTTTGTGCAACAGAGTCCCAGAACAGGGCACTACTCAGATGGGGTCTTGCAAGGGTTGAACAGCAAATAACAACTTCACTTGACTTGCTGTCTACACTCATCCTAATGCAGCTTCCCTCCACCTCTCTTATTCACACTGAACTTGTCCATTAGAATTCCCAGATGCCTTTTTGGAGGTGCCCTGGCCAGTCACCCACTCTCCTGTACCACTGCAGTTTTACACCCTTGATGCAGGGCTCTGCATTTGCTTTTTTTGGACTTCTTGAGGTTTCTGTCAGTCCCTTTGTGCAGCCTGTTGAGGTCCCTCAAACTGGCAGCCCTGCTTCCAGCCTCTGCTGGCAGCTTCCACCACTGCAATTCCCTGCCCCATCCCCACTTTGGTGTCATCCAGAATCTTGATAAAGGTTCATCTCACCTCATTCCATCACTCATGTTAATGAAGACAATGAAGAACATAGGCCTCAGTATCAGTCCCTGAAGAACGCCACCAGTAATCATCCACCACCTGGTCTTCAAAACACCAATCATTGTTTTTTAAGCCTAGACAGTCCACACAGATTTTATTCACTGTGCAATCTTCTTTCCAGTCTATATCTTTATGTAGACTGAAGACAGTGCAAAGGACCGTGCTTAATTTAAGGTAGATGACATCCATCACATTCCTTTCATCATTTACCAAGCCAGTAATCTTAATGTTGTCATGCCTGTTTTCAGGCAACATTTGCCTTTGGTAAATCCCAGTGCATTGTTTCACTGTTCTGTTCTTTGTGCACTTGGAAATGGGTGTTTCACAGAATCACAGAATGACTAGGTTGGAAGAGACTTCCAAGATCATTGAGTCCAACCCAGCCCTAACACCACAACTAAACCATGGCACAGAGTGCCACATCCAGTCTTTTTTTAAACACAACCAGGGATGGTGACTCCACCACCTCCCCAGGCAGACATGTCCAGTATTTTATCACCTTTTCTGTAAAAAACTTTTTTCTAATATTCAATCTAAATTTCCCCTGGGACACCTTAAGACCGTGTCCTCTCGTTCTGTCTGACGCCACCTGGAAAAAGAGACCAACCCCACCTGAGTACAGCCACCTTTCAGGGAGTTGTAGAGAGTGATAAGGTCACCTCTGAGTCTCCTCTTCTCCAGGCTAAACAACCCCAGCTCCCTCAGCTGCTCCTCACAGGTCTCGTGTTCCCAGCCCCTCACCAGCCTCGTTGTCTCCTCTGGATGTGCTCAAGCGTCTCAACATCCTTCCCAAACTGAGGGCCCAGAACTGGACACAGCACTCCAGGTGTGGCCTCACCAGTGCTGAGTGCAGGAGAAGAAAGACCTCCCTGCTCCTGCTGGCCACACTATTCCTGATCCAGGCCAGGGGCCATTGGCCTTCTTGGCCACCAGGGCACACTGCTGGCTCATGTTCAGCCAGCTGTCACCAGTACCCACAGGTCCCTTTCCGCCTGGGCCCTGTCCAGCCACATTGTCCCCAGCCTATAACATTGCAGGGGGTTACTGTGGCTAAAATGCAGGACTCGGCACTTGGACCTATTGAACTTCATCCCACTGGACTCCACCCATCCATCCAACCATTCCCGGTCCCTCCAGAGCCCTCCTACCTTCCAACAGATCGACACACGCTCCCAGCTTACTGTCATCTGCAAATTTACTAATGAAGGACTCAATACCCTCATCCATGTCATCAATAAAAATATTGAACAGAACTGGCCCCAGCACAGACCCCTGAGGGACACCACTGGTGACTGGCTGCCAGTTGGGTGCAGCACCGTTCACCACCACTCTCTGGGCCCAGCCATCCAGCCAGTTCTGAACCTTGCAAAGAGTGCTCCTGTCCAGGCCATGGGCTGCCAGCTTCTCCAGGAGGATGCTGTGAGAGAGTTTGCAAGCTTTGATCCATTATCTTTCTAAGGGTTCTCATTAGTATGACTGATTAGTAGTTTCCCAGAAGTTTCTCCATTTCACTGATCTCCAGTCTTTGAAAAGGACAGAGAGCTCTCCCACAGTAAGACTGGCTGACTCCCTCAAGAACATCAGATGCCAAGCTGCATTCATTGCTTTCTGCTTTCCCAGTCCACAAAACTTGTTCATAGTCTGATCTATGTTGGCCACAGCTTATACCTCACTCTACCAGACACTGTTGACAGCCACAGGTAGTTGGAAAGCAACCTTGCCAATGATTTCAGGCAAAGAAAGCATTGAGCTGTTGCACCTTTCTCATGTTTTTGTCACTAGTTCCCCTGCATCCCTCAGCAGGCCCATACTTTCCTGTTCTTTCTGACTGACCAGCTGTGTCCTGTTGCACAGAAGGACAATGAGGGAGCAGTTCTCACCCATGCAACTGTCACAGCTCACACCAAGGCAACTGCTACCAACCTGGTTGCTCCATACTGCCCAAAGAACGCAGAAGGAGACAGACACCCTCACCCATCTTGGTGGGATGGGGGTAAGACAGTGTTCCCAAGGCATCCTAAGTGGAAAAGACAAAGTATGTTACATGTAACCAGTAGGTTGCCAGAAACCCATCCATGCTGGGAATACAGACAGAAATCTGAGTTCACCTTAGAAGACAATAAATGTCTTCTGGGAAAAGAACCAGCAATCAACCCATTGATCTAACTGAGACTTAAACAACCATAATTCAGCAAACTATTAAGACACCTATCTAGTTGTCCACTTAATAGAACTACCCTGGAAAATACCCATTCACTGAAGTTGAATAAGAATGAGTGCATTATAACTTACATTACTGCCAGTCGACAGATGGAGCAAGCTAAGATGAAACCCGGGCCATTATAATATAGTGATCTTTTTGCAATTTTTTTTCTGTCTGAAACCACACATAACTTTTGAAGATGTAAATTTGTAATACGTCATGCTTTATGTATAACATTTTTGGCATCTACTTTAGTTTTTAAGAATGGATGTTGTCTAATTATGCAGTGCAGCTTTGGATGAGAAAATATACTAAGTGTGCATTAAACAGACAACTTTAAATAATGGCACTTGTGCTAAGAAGTGTATTTTCTGGCAAGCAACTAATTTATAATGGTCATAGATATATGCATTAGTGTATGAAATGCTTGTCTTTATTTATTGATTTGAAGGGGCAGTATTATATTTTTGAATATGTCTTCTTTATTGGATCCTGTTTTAATCTGTAACAGACCTCGCTATATTTCATGTCTCAGGGCATTCACACCACCTGAAAAACAGACAGTGAGAATAACTATACAATAAATAAAACAACAATTAATACTGTGTGTTTAAAAAGACATAAGCATACAAAATGACAAAGTTCAGCTCTGTCCTTTTCTTTTGACTTTTTACCATGAGTCTTCGTTTGCTTTTAATGTGCATATCAGAGGTAAAGAGAATGATATTAAATGACCAAATTTACAGCGTTCTTAGTGCATAAACCACTACACTAGATCTTTCTAAGCCAATTTAATTTTTAGCTTTATTCTGGGCTTAATGCAATGTTTTAGTTCATTGCACTTTTTGGATGTGCAGAAGCAAAGATAATGTGTTACACTACATTCATTTAATGTTTCATCAGACTTTTTTGGTGTATCTACCTTTTGG